>NW_008669753.1:0-20580 GCF_000695815.1 Acanthisitta chloris
ACTGTTGGCTCCCATGGAGCTGCTGCCTCCAGCCAAGTCCCTTTGTGACCAACACCTCTCTCACCACTCCTCCCCCAGCCTGGAGCTGCACAGGGTGGTTGTGTTCCAAGGGCAGGACCTGCACTGAGCCTTAGTGACCCTCATTCAGCTGTGACCCTCAGCCAATTGATCGAGTTGGTCCAGCTCTCTCTGTAGAGCAATATTTTCCAGCTATTTCTTTCTTACTCTTCATTTCTGCTCTGTATTTGCCTCCTACCAAGTACCATGTCGTGTACCTTTCTGTCATTCCAGTCTGCCTGCAGTTCTCAGGCTTTTTATTCAGTCTCTCCACCTCTCCAGTCCCTTTCACTAAGTTGTCAGACAACAGCCATACCCTTGGAAATTTCTGTTCCAAGGCCATTTGATCCCCAGAACTGCCCTAAAATTAAATACTAAGTAAACTTTCCAAACTACAGCAAACCAGCATGTAGTTCTTCAGGTGCCTTTAATAAAGAGACATATTAAAGACGAATCACAAGGTGGACATCAGGAAATGACATCTTGTCATGGAAAGGGCTGTCAGGGATTGAATGGGCTGTCCAGGGAGGTGAGGGAATCACTGTCCCTGGAGGTGTTTAACGAACAACTACATGTGGCACTTCACGCCATGGTCCCCTTGACAAGGTGGTGATGGGTCACAGGTTGTACTCAATGATCTTTCCAGCCTCAATGCTTCTATGATTCTGTCATTGTTTTCTTTATGAAAGATTCCCTTGAATCTAAGAGATTAACCAGAAATGGAATTGAAACAAGATCCTCACCTTCCAATCCCAGATGAGTACAGCTTCCAAGAAAGACTTCGGCTGAATGTACTATATCCCTTGTTCTTCCCCAAGCAATCTTCTTCCAGGACTCCCTCAGGCTTGCTTGCTAGCTTGGCCTCGTCCTATGTATAAGCAGAACCACTTGAGGCATTATCCATAGAGCAGCTCACTTCTTCTCCCTCTCCACATTGTTCAGCATGTGACTTGTGGCACTGAAGCTGGCGAGAATCCCATGCTCTGTGAAAGAGAAAGTCACAATAAGACAATCCAGAAGAGACAGCAAGACCTGGAATCAGACAGCAACTGGAGACTTGGCTGCAGAGCAGATGCTCAGCAGAGAACTTGTTAGCCCCTAAATGATTCCAAGGGAAGTGCCTTACAAAACAATTGTGACCCTTAAGACCAAATAAAGGACCTGATCCTGTTCCCCCCCAACTAAACCTCTTTCCAGACACTTTAGACTAACAGGAAGCTGTTACAAAACTCCCATAATGGTTTGGGTTGGAAGGGACATTAAGTATCCTCTTGTTCCAACGTCTCCTTGCAATATTTTCTACAAAAAGAGTTCTGCTCAGTGCACTGTTCTTCAGAGAAGGAAACATGTCCCTAAACTCTTACTACTTCTATTAATTATGTGTCTTCAGGAAACGCCAAATGATCTAACCCAGATGTCCAGCAGCATTCATCACAACCACAGAAAGTAGAAGAAGAATGTTTCTTCTCTATTCTCATCAGAACAAAAGAGCAACTTAAATCAAGATCATTTTGTGAAGAGTTTTCAAAAATACTGAAGAAAATAGAAAGTGTTCTGTTTAAGCATTATTTTTAAAACTAAAATGGCAATAAAATACGAAAATTAGGAATTAGAAATTTCTTTTAAACATCAGAAAAGTTTGCATATTGAAATAAGAATAATTTCATGAAGGAAAAACTTAGTGAAACACACTGGAATGGATTTTTAATATGCAGTGAATGAACTGATAATGATTTCTACAGAGCCACAGGGATGCAGTGTGATGCAGCTCTCCACAGCCTGGGGAGCTACAGCACCAACAAATGCAGAGGAAGATCTGACCCAAACAGGTTTTTAATTCCACTAACATTTTCTTAAGGAAAGAAAAAAATCAACTTGCAACACTTTTCATAGATAAATAAGATAAAGCCTTGCCCCAAATGGTGTGAGAAAGAAACCTGAGCAATGCTACAGCTGAAAATCATATGAACACAACCTGTATGATGAGTTTGCTGCTAGGGAAGCGCAGAGCAGAACCCCAGAGGTTCCTTTAACCATGCAGAAAATCATGCCTGAAAGCAATATCCTAGTTCCAAACTACTTTAGATCCACCAATATGCTAAACCTGCTATAAACATTCCATAGATATTCAGGAATTAGTTCTGTAATTCTTTCACATAGGGATGAGTAAATATTCTTGACTGAGGAGCTGGTGTTGAAAAATAGTAATACCCTCTTTTCTCATGGAAAAGAAATTGGAGCCACTTGACTAGCAGACAATATCCCTCAACCATTTTATTCTTAAAAGTGTAATAATAATTAAATCCAACAACACTTCATGAGAAAACTGATCCTACTCTGAGTTATGAGATCAGAACACTGATCCTGCTTCCCTTCTGTTTTTCAGCAGTAGGAAACAGAACTTTTCCAGAGCTTTTCCAAGTTACCTACAAAAGGACAGAGAAAAAGAAGAACATTGCAGAAACAAAGTCTCACAGTCAATATGTGGAAACACTAGTTACAGTTACTGATGCAATCTTAATTCCCCTCTGATGTACATATTTATCAGGAAACCATCTGGAATCACACTCTTTGCCCCACAAGGCTTCTGCCTTAGGCTCAGCACCAAAGGGGGAAGGATAAAGCAAACGGTACATGCAGAACTTCTGAGTGTTTGAATTCCTCACTTGAAAACCTCCTTTGATTATAGCCTTTGTACAGAATGCACACATACACACACAGACATGGATCACCTCAGTGTCAAATGTTTTACAGCTCAAAGAGAAAGATTCCTCAAAAAAAAAAATAAATAAAAAAGACAAAGTTTAACTCTCCAAGACTTGCTTTCCATCAAAAATATTCCTCACTATCCTCTCCTCTGGTTATCAGTGCTGTGCCAAAGAAAAATCCCCACAAATTGCCCAGGAGCTGTTCTCCAGACAGGTGACATTTAGCCCACTGTTCCCTCACGTCGCTGGCAATCTTCCACTGCTCAAGTGTGCTAACATTAATAAAGAATCCTGAGGTGAGCAAGAAGGCTTAGAAGTATGTCAAGGACTGGGGGAGAAAAGCAGCATTAGAAAGGAAAATCCATTAGAAAAATGAAAAAGATCAAGTCAACTAGGAATTTCATATTGCCTTATTAAATTGGCCTGTAAGAAAGAAAATAAACACAAGGGATGGAATTAGGAAAACAAGAGACATAGCCAGTATTGAAGTGTCTGAAAGTCTCCTTTAATTCAAATCACATGTGAAAAAAATAGAAGAATTGAATTGCTTTTTCCAGGCATTTTCTCTGTTTCAATCCGCACATGGACAATACTCTTCTTTTGCTTCCCAGAGAAGTGTGCATGTATGGACATGTGTTTGAACAGAAGAAAGAGAGGCTGTAACATTAAGGTATCTCTTCCAAAAATTCCTCTTCTTCTCTCTTTTCACCTGCCAGACCTCCCTGTCCGATCCGTCTTTCCTTCTCTATCTCTAGGTTCAAAAGTTTGAGCTCAGCAAGGAAGTGATCAATCAAGTCCTGGAATCCTCACCCTACTGGGAGAAATTTGGACAGGAGATAAAAGGGTAATTCAGTCTACAAAGTGCAAAGGTTCAAAAGTCTGATAATCAACTAAACCCAGAGGTGTGACCTTAAGAAAAACACCAAATATTGCCAATGACTAAAAATCAAAGTGTAATCTGTCAGATCCACTCATATGACCATCAAATACACGTCCAGGGCTACACTTAATTAATAAGGATTGCAGAAATCATGTAAAGTATCAGAAAAAACCCAAAGGTAGAGTCATTCATCTGGAAAGGGAGAATAAAAAATTAACTAAATCACTTCACAGCACTCAAGGGGAAAAAATAAATTAATCATGCCCATCCTTAGCTAAACATTATAAACTTTGCAGACTGAGATTCCCAAATGGGAAATACATGAGTTCAGGTATATTTGGAACCCAGGAAATATAGAATAGAATGCTTCATTATATGCCCATTCATTAACATGCCACATATTTATTGGAGTAATTTTTAAGTAGTGCTTACATTACAAAACCAGTGAGTACATGAAAAACTGACTGAAACCAAATTAAAACTCCCAAATTTAAGGACGGGATTTGACAAGTTTCAACTGGCTAAGAGGATACAAAATAAACCAGTGCAAACATCAGAAGTTATACTTCTTATCCAAAGCTAACTACATTAATGAAGATATTTCCTCTGGGAAGACATACTATAATTTGACTAATTTTTAAGGAAAAGGTTAATGGATATAAATTACCAAAACCAACCCTAGACTGGTAAAGACAAATCATCTCATTAGGCCTGGTGACATCCCTGGATTCGGTTATAGCAGAACTGCAGCCTTCAGTACTTCAGTAACCTTTAATTGATTTATTTTCTCAACCATTATTAACTGCAAGAAGGAATGAAAGTTTCCTAATGCCAATGAGTGAACCTCCTTTGGGGAGAAACCCAGATATGTTTTCCAGTCAGGGAAACAGACCCTTAATGGTGAGATTTCCTGAAAACAGAACAAACTACTGTTGTCCTGCTCATAAAAATGATATTAGCATGAACAAACCTAGGTGACAGTATCCAAGTCTAAATGAAGAGGAGAAGCTGAAAAAAGAAGGAAGTGGAGGGGGCAGCACTGACCTCTTCTCTCTGGCAACCAGTGACCAGAATGGTCTGAAATTGTGTCAGTGGAGGTTTAGGCTGGAGATTAGAAAATGGTTCCTCCCCAGAGGGTGTAACATCTCCCCAGGGCAGTGGTCACAGCCCCAAGCCTGACAGAGCTCAAGGCATATTTGGACAATACTCTCAGGCACATGGTGTGATTCTCAGGGATGTCCTATGCAGGGCCAGGAGTGGGACTGGATGATCCTCAAGGGTCCCTTTCAACTCTGATCATTCCATGATCTCCTATTTGTTCTGCTCTTCAAGACTATTTTCTGCCAAGAAATCTTCTCAGAATGCTTCTTGCACCTCATTACTTATACATCTGCTTCAAGCCAAGTCTTTTTTCATCTTCATGCAAAAATCTTCATTAATAGAAAAAATGCCAAATGCCCTATTTTTTTAGAGGTGACCCAAACTGGCACACTTGACTTCTTATTTAACTGGACCCATTTGTAACAACTCCAGATTCCAGTTTCTTCCTACCATGACACAGACTTCTTACTTAATGCTGCACCAGAGTCATTTAACTCCCTCCCTCAAAAAAGAACAGGAAAAAGAATATATCTATTGATTGATGTTTGACTTACAATACCAATCAGGGCCACTTCAGCAAAGCATTTGGTTTACACCTAAATATACCAATAGCTAAAACAGTTGGCTAGGATTAGTGTATTTTGAAATAATCTAGTTAATAATTAATTTAAATATCAAAAGATAAAAATATATAAATATATATCAAATATACACAAAATAATCTCAAAATTAATTTCAACAGAAATTTCATTAGTTTCAACAGAAACTGACACCAGACTGATCTGTTACATTGCTTCTCCCATTTTATCTCCTAATTAGACCTGAGTTTTCTAACTACAGCTGTGATCTACCCCTGGGAACACAATCCTGTTAACACACAGGAATTGTCTTCCTAACTCCCACGCTTCTAAAAAGAAATCCTACTGGCAAAAATCTCATCAGGAAAATTCCGAATTTCCTCAAAGCACATTATATATTATCAAACTATGTATGTGACGTAATGGTTCAACCCTAGAACAGATTTGAAATCCAGGCCTATACTTTAAGCTTTCCAAGGTATCTGATGAAAATTAGTATTTCCTTAATTGTACAATCAAAAAAACAACCTGAAACAGAACAGAAGCAGTAAAAAGAAGAATAAGGAAGAAAACCAACATATTACAGTGGGTTGAGTGGGGAAGTAATTGAGCCCAGCAATGAGGAGAAAGACTTGGGGGTGATGGTAGATGAGAAACTCACCATGAGCTGCAGTGTGAGCTCACAGCCCAGAAACCAACCAAATCCTGGGCTGCATCCAAAGGAGTATGGGTAGCGGGTGAGGGAGGGGATTCTCCCCTTCTACTCTGCTCTCGTGAGACCTCACCTGGAGTACTGCACACAGCTCTGGTCTCCCCAACATCAGAAAGACATGGAACTGTCAGAGCAAGTCCAGAGGAGGCCACAAAGCTGGTAAGAGGATTGGAGCATCTCCTCTATGAAGACAGGCTGAGAAAGTTGGGGCTATTCAGACTGGAGAAGAAAAGGTTATGTAAAGACCTCACAGCAACCTGCCAGGATCTGAAAGGCCTATAGAGGAGTCAGAAGGGACACTCTGTTAGGAGCTGCAATGATAGGACAAGGGGCAATGGGTACAAATTGAAAGAGGGAAATTTAGGTTAGATATTAGGAAGAAGCTTTTTCCTGTGAGGGTGGTGAGACACTGGCCCAGGTTGCCCAGGGAGGCTGTGGCTGCCCCAACCCTGGCAGTGTTCAAAGCCAGGTTGGCTAAAGCCTTGAGCAACCTGTTCTGGTGGGAGGTGTCCCTGCCCAGGGCAGGGGGTTGGCACTGGATGATCTCTAAGGTCCATCCCAACCCCTAAAATTCTATGATTCTATGATCAGCAAGGCATTAACAAAGCCTCAGCATCAGCCTGGCCATGTGGGTTGAAATGTGGGATGCACATCAGAGGTTGGCTGCTGCTGCTTCATTCTACCTCCTCCCCTCAATCTCTGCTGATGCCACCAAGATGTACAGAAAAATACGCTGTACTGAAATACCTAATCTAAAATATGCTGTGTTTTCATGTTGTCTTGAAGCACATATTACATGAGACCACAATAATCCCATCAGCTCACGTACTGAAAAGTCCTAAAGCAATGAAGAAAGCTTCCTCCAGCCTTCTTTTTCTTTTTCCCTTTTCACCTTCCACTAGCTCAGGTTGCTCCAAGCCTCATTCAACCTGGCCTGGAACACTCCCAGTGCTGGGGCAGCCACAAGGTTCTCTGGGCAACCTGTGCCAGTGCCTCTCACAGGGAAGAGCAGATAATGCGAGTATTATTTATTCCATAAACTTATCAAGGTCTTTATGGTATTTAAATATTTAACACTATTTTTTGCTCTAGACTAGGAGGGTGCAATTTAGTGCAACTGGGTACAGCTCACTCAGCCAACTAAGGTGTTTAAGGTAGGGGCAAAGGACTTTCAGGTGCAACTGGTTTTCAATACATTCTACATCTCAACACATCCGGCTGTTTTGATCTAAATCCATTGTAGATCATCTGGTTTATGGTTTAAAACCTTAGACACTTATTTGAAAGAACACTGAAATGAATTAAAGACTGAGGTTTGATATAGTGATGAGGTAGGCTGAGTCATATACCTATTTTACAGACAAATCAAGAGCTGTGAAGCCACATACCCTTCTGAAGTGGCAGTCACTTTGCTTCTCGTCATGCCCCTCATAAGACTGAGAACTGTACATCAAACATCCCAACAATTTTCTGCTTCACAAACAGCAATAAATTAGTGTTTCCAAAGAGCACACACAAAGTCAAGGAATGGTTTCTGTACGTAAACAGAGATACACTTGGGTTGTTATGCACCTGAGCATCTGAAAAACATCAAGACAAGAAAAAATTAAGTGTTCAAGAAAGGCATGAAATGCACCGCAAGTATATTCAGTATTTCCTCTGCTAATATATTGCCTGACAGATTGTGTGTTCCACACAGAACACCAAAGTTAGGTCAGAGTTTCTAATGGAAATCTCAGGGTTGGACTCCACAATTTTTATTGCATTCTAGCTGAACTTTTAACATTGTTAGTATGCTTTCCACTTCCAATTTAATTCAGAAAGAGTTTAACCTGGAGCCAGGAGTTAAGAAAAAAAAAAAAAAAAGAAAGACATTTCAAACCATAAACAAACTTGGAAATATTTAACCTCTTGCAAGCTCACATAAAACTGCCTATTATACCTTTTGATATTGGAACTTTACATCCAATAGCAATGAATGAAAATAAATATTGGAATTGCCTGTAGGCACACACCTCCCTTTTTTGTGCCGAGTTTGAAGGTTTTAAGATAAAAGTCAACAAAATATTGAAGATTAAGAAGTCTCTTCCCATGGTTGTGGAGTTTAATCAGCTCACAGACACTTTCTAAAGTCGACTAGGTGCAAAGAAACAGTTTATATCTAACGCGGTATTTCACTTGAATTTTACTGGCAGCAATAATCAAAATTAAGATTATTGAACTCTCCATCAATGGTGGGTGGAAACTCAGAGGTTCTCAATACTTCTGCCTGTACCAGCAATTAATATATTATCTATTGAGTCTATTCACCAGGTTGAGAGACTCTAAAAATATCCCAGTGCTAAGAAAGATGATTTCTCTGTCTGCTGCACAGACAGCTTTGCTGCTCCCTGTCTTCAGGGAATCCTCTGCCTGATGCCTCCACATTTCATATTCAAAAAGAGATTTCAAATAATTTCCTGGCAATCCTCCAGTATTAACTCTGACACAGTCAATTCAGCAGAGAAATGCCAGATTTCATCTAGCTGCTGAGGGGGTGGGATTGACAGTACTTGGCTAATGCTCCTCCCCCTCCCTGCTTTTATTGCAAATAATTTTTATACCTATTTTCCTAACAAAATTTGATTTTGTCAGCATATCCAGTGGGTTTACAATACAGGTATTGTTGCTGGAAATGTCAGTACTTCAAATGTGATTCCTGATGTAGCTCTCATAGGATATTGAGAAATAGCCAAGTACATTTATTCTTTCTATCTAAATGTCAGTTTAGGTATAAAAAAACCTAAATATCATGAAAAGAAGTATGTGCACTGTGTATCTAATGTGATGACTTGGATAAGAAACCAAATTAGATCTGTTTTGTATGAGAATACTGTACCCTACAGATGAGGATGCCAAGGGCCTCTCTATAAATAGAAATATATATTACAGATATAAATAATTTTACAAACCCTTTTTATTGTAATCATAAAACCTAAAAAACATGATGAAATCAAAGACATATTAGAGTTTAAAATCCCATAAACTAGAAGCTATTACATCCCTAGCATCCAGGATCATTTAAAGGAAGACATAATCACTAAATCAAAATTTATCTTACATCAATAACAGGAGAAATGTGTTCTTAGAAGCCAGTTTGAAGCAGCTCCCCATCAGAGTCCCTCCACAGAAGTTAACAATGCCTCCATTGGAGGAAAATCCTCATATGGATAAAGAATTGGTTATGAAGATGGGAAAGGGAAGGTAGGATTAAACGGTTGGTTTTCCCCGGGGAACTCACCTCACCAGGAGAGCCTTGGAGCCGGCCAAGCCAGGGATTGTCCTGCTCCACATATCCATCATTACTCTGGGAAAAGAGTGACTAGGAAGTTGACATTTTGTGGATGAGATGAAGGAAGTTAAGATAGTAAAGATAAGGACCACCTGTGAAGATCTGCAGATGGACCTTTCCTGTTTCAGTGACTGAGCAATCAAAATGATGTATGGAAGGCAATAGGAAGAAATGTCCAGTGATGTACCCAGGGGAAAACATACTGGCTTGACATCCAAAACATTGGACACCTGCAGGAATGATAATGTGGGGCTGTACCTATTAGTTCTATGATAAAATTGGCTCAGGCTCCTTGACAGACAATTAAGAAGTAAAATAATCAGAGAGTGAATAGAAAACAATACTGAAAAACTATCAAGTGTTTCTGTATAATACCATCCACAGTGCAAACTTGTACATAATTCTGATTTCCCCACCTCAAAAAGTGTATCACAAAGGGTTCAAGGGTAGGAAAGAAAGCCAAGACCTTTCAGTCAGGAAAGGGAGATGATTCCGTAGAGGGATGGAAGAGGCTTAGCAAATCCAAAGCAAGATCAGCCCAACCCGGTGCTCCCTGTTTCCCTCAGGATCAGAGCATCTGACAACTGCTCCAAATAAACAAAAAGCAGTGGACTTTCCTACATGGCCTTTGCTCCAAAACACCATGACTTTACATGGGCCTAAGAGGAGACTCAAAACTTCTATGGGACAAAGAACCCAAGTGTACCTCTGGCCTCCCAAACTGCCTGAGTGTGTGGAAGCCCCGAGAGTTTTCTGACGAATTTTTATTACACCTTTGATCTAAACTCTTATTGCCATACAGGTATCATCTTTTAAAGTGAAGAACCCTACAAATGATGGAAAGACAAAAAAATCAAGTAGCAGAGAAGAACCTTTCAACTTTGAGCTTAAAATGGCTGTGAGGCAACTGCAGCATTCAATAAGAGATGTGAGAATATGAACATTGAATGCAAGAAGGAAAAAGAAAGCAAAGATCACACCCAGCCTTGCAGTTTGCTTTGGTCACCTCCACCTCTGGAGGGAACACTAACTGGAGAACCAGGATCCATTCAGATGCTCTTTGGACCCAGCAGTGCACATGACTCCTGAAAGCCCGGATCCTCCTTTTTAATCTCTGCCCACCACTGTGCCTGGTTTCTGCTCCCAAAACACCACCCAACCCTACTCCAGTCTTCATGCAAGTGCACTATAAACTCCTTTTGGACTGGCATATCCCCTCAGCCTTTTCATCAATGTATATACTTCCCTTATCACATCAGGAATCTCTGGGCCAGAGCACCTTGGCCCAAGTGAATCAATACTGAGTCCATGTGAAACAGATTGTATGGGGATGTGGGTTCTTCCCTTTCAGGATCATAGTTCAGCATCTAAATTCTAAATCCATCTAAAAATCATCTAGATTCATCTAAAATTCATCTAAATTCTAGGCTTGACCCAGACTAGAGGTTTCATTTGCTGAAGGTTACACATATATCTTTGGCAGAGATCGGCATCAGACTCCAGTCTTGTGCAGGATTTTAATTGCAAAGCATCATCTCCACAGATTTATTTCTCTAGGTTCTACTCTGCTATAAATAACAAGCCTTCCTCTCTAACACCTGAAAGCTCATTATGTGCTCTAGTAAAACCATTCATAATTATTAAGTTATCTGATTATGTTTGCCCTTTTGTGTATTTGAGCAGCTCAGAGTCAGAGAAGGTATTAAAGCATTTACAAACTAGGTAAATAATTTATTGTCACATCTGAACAGAGTTTGCTCAGGTCATTTTCCTTTCATATTGCATATTATTATATGCAATCAGTCACCTCAACTCCATGGTGTTGCCACTTTCCATACCAATGGAAATAGCCAATAACATCAGTAAGATTTCTATTTAACACCAAATATTCCTGTTTGGACACGAATACCCTGTGCCTGTGCAAATGTAGATCCCCACTGAATACAAACTTGTTCTCTGAATACTTGATAAGACAAAAAACCATCAGCAATGCTTGCAAGGAGCCCAGGCATGACTGATAAGAAAGCTATATAAATCTCCAGCACACACTTGCCAACTCAATTCTGAAACATTCAGCTGATTCTAACTGCAGATTACTGACTTTTCTCCAGCCATTGCCATTTTCAGCTTCTGCTCAAAATATTCATTTACAGAAACCTGCAAAGCAGCAGCTCAGGATGCTCAAACTTTAATAAATCACAGACATCGATTTCAACTCACGCAAATGAAGCTTCCTGCTGTCCTTTTAAAATAAACAAGGAGGACACCAAGGCCTGCACATAATCACTGAATTACAAAGAACAGATGTGAAACATTAACAGGGAAATGCTTATGCTGGCAAGGAGCAAGGACTATAAAACAGCACACACTGTACCAAGCCAGATTGGCTTTTCAATGACTCATACTTAGGAGATTACAAACAAGAAGGAACAAAAATTAAATAGTTCATTTCACTGAGCCTAATACACTTTAGTTACTTTAAATTAACTGCTAATTGTGCCATTTCTTTCCCTTGTTCTTTCCCTTTTGACTTCTTGGTTGAAAGACCTTGATGGACGGGAAACTACCACAAAACTCAATACCTATCTAAGCATTTCCCTTATGATTACAATTGCCTGTTCAACTAGTTACTGCACCAGCTATGCATATGATGAAATGCTCTTACAGTTTTTAAACCAGTTCCCTAAGGATTTTATTCTGTTCATCCCACACATGGGGCCCTGAGCAACCTGGGCTAGGAGGAGCAGAACCAACTGACATTCAACAAGGGCAAGTGCAGGTCCTGCCCCTGGAGAGGAATAACCCCAAGCACCAGGACAGGTTGGGCACTGACCTGCTGCAGAGCAGCTCTGCAGAGAAGTACCTGGGGGTCCTGGTGGACAACAGGCTGTCCATGAGCCAACAGTGTGACCTTGTGGCTAAGGAGGACAATGCAATCCTGGGATACATTGGGAAGAGCATCGCCAGCAGGTCAGGGAGGTGATCCTGTCCCTCTGCTCAGCCCTGGTGAGGCCACACCTGGAGTACTGTGTCCAGTTCTTCTGGGCTCCTCAGAGTAACTGAGAGGGAACTCATTAATGTATTCAAGTACATGAACAGGAGGTGCCAAGAGGATGGATCAGACTCTGATCAGTGGGGTAAACCAATAAAACAAGTGGTAACAGCAAAAACTGATGTCCAGGAAGTTCCACCTGAACATGAGGAAGAATTTCTTCCCTGTGCAGTCACTGAGCGCTGAACAGATTGCCCAGAGAGGTTGTGGATTCTCCCTCACTGGATGTATTCAAGAACCAACTGGACACAATCCTGAGCCATGTGCTCTGGGATGGCTCTACTTGAGCAGGGAGGTGGGACCAGATGACTCATTGTGGTCCCTTCCAGCCTAACTAACTCTGTGATTCTGAGGTGTCTCTGTCCATGGCAGGAGGTGGAACAAGATGAGCTTTAAGGTCCCTTCCATCTCAAACCATGCAGTATTATCAGGCCTATTTGTCACCACTGAGAGATGAAAAACATAGCAGGAATCACTTCTTGTAGTGTTATTATTTAAGCATACTAGTGATTATTTAAGCACAACTGTTAAAAATTCAGGCTGTATTTGCAATCTGAGTTTCTCAGGCTATTGATCCCATTAAAGAGGCCTTCTTAGGCCTTCATCTCCTAGACTGAAGAGTCCTTTAATATCACATCATCTCTAAGTACTTGTGCAGACAGAAGTTGCATTAAATCACTTCATACCTTTTTCCTTTGAACAAAATGGACAACTCATTTTCATCTTACTGCAAATCAAGGACCCTCAAAATCATTTCTGTGCCTCTTTCCTCCACAATGGTGAAACCCAAAGCAGATTCTCCAGCCTAGGAATGATCTTGCCACTACTTCATATAGAAATACCATCACTTCTGAGTCCAGGCTGAAATTGCCCTGTATGTATTCTTATTGTACATATCCTCATAAGTCTGTTCTTAAGAACAGCCAAATTTAAAATAGAGAAAATACAAATTGAACTGGCTGCAGCCTTTTAGACTGATACATTTTGGGTAATAAGGCTATTAACAGATCATTACACTTCTTACTCTTTGTAAGGAAAAGCATTGAAGCAGCTAATCTTGCAGCTGAGAACTGGAGAAAAACTCCCTTTAGAAACCTGAGGGAGCAGCAAAGGGAAGAGACAGGCTGCAGCAGGTGATCCAAAGAAAAGTGCAGCTGGAAACAAGAGCTGAAATAAAAAAACCTGGTTTTGGTTCATGGTTTAAACACATTTATAGCTGAGTAAAAACCATCTCAGAGCCCAGTGATGGCACTTGTGAGAAACTCCACTGACCTATATTGCAATATTCCTAATCCAAATCCTGATACCCATAATTCTCTTTTAACAGAATTTTTGAAGTTCATGATTTGAAGTTCAAATTTGGAAGAAATGTTGAGGGGAAAATGGCAAGAAAGAACAGCAGAAAGCACCTCTGAGCTATGGTGAATTTTACAGCCCAATTTCAATGCCAAGAGTTTTAATTTGTTCCAGGCTAAGGGAGCCTGAGCACTTCACATTTCAGTGCTTCTGCAGCTACTTTCACACCTAACCTGAAGGAAAATGCAGAGCATTGTGGCAGCAGCACCTGTGTTATCCAAGGTAGATTTTCCCCATTGGCAGAAACACACTGTGGCATTGAAATTAACACTTCATACTAAGGTGGCAAATGTCTCAAATCACTCCTTTAATCTTTCCCATCCACTTGACAAAAGAAAAAGATAATTAAAACCCACTATGGGAACAATAACAGAACATTCTACCTGTACAAGGAGAAGAATCAAGTACAAAGACCAGAGAACACTGGAAAATATAAAAGAAAACCCTCAAAATACTAGTTTTAAAGTACTCTACTAACAAATTGTTTTCAACAAAGAGGTCTACAAGGTATTTTAAGGGATCACAGTATTTTCTCATAGAAGCAGAGCAAGTATTTACAGTCATTTGGATTCTTCAGCACATTGAATGATGCAGCTGGCAAAGCACAAGACAGGAGCAAGTAAGTATTGTGTTCATCAAGGTCATGGACAGGAGCTCCATGCAATTCCTTCATAAGGTATAAGAAATACAGTGGTTCAGATGCCAAATTATTTATAAATATTCCCTTTTATTCTTAGATAGCAGGGAGAATTACAAAGTCACTCATTAAATGACCTAGGGTGAGGCCTAAAGGTGTCATTTGACTGTTCCTGAAGCAGAAAATAGACGCAAACTTGTTTGGCTTTTTTCAAACCCTGTAGTGTTTGAAAGAAAAGGCTCTCAAAACTCCTGGCCAAGTAACATCGGCATGATCTACCTGAAGAATATCCAGAATAAGGGACACTTACCTTCAGGCAGCCTAAGAATCAGTGCAAAAAACAGGGCAATCAAAGTGGTTCATTTCTAAGTTCACAGACCAAAACACTCTCTGTTTGCTTTATCCACCTTTTCATCCTCCAGGCTCCAAATGGTTTCAGGCAAAGATAAGCAATTTGGCTGATTGTATGAACTTCGAAATATCTGTTAATCCCATCCACAGCTAGAGGAGCTCATGGTACAGATCCTTCACCCTCAGGATATGTTGAATATCAGAAATTAAAGGACACAGGTCTCTGGAAGCTTTACTCTGCCAACCCACAATATCCCAACAAGCAGCTTTAAACCCCAAACCTAACATTGTTTCTAGGATACTATTTCCAGAGAGACTAAGGAAATGCACCTCTGGCACAGCAAACAGCACAGGTGATGTACAATCCTGTTTCAGGCACTGAGAATTAAGCACTGCCTTTACCCTTCCAGACCTTTTCAAAGCAGTGATGGGCAAAGCCCTTGAGACAGCCAGGAGGGAAGGACATATATCTATCAGTCCAGGGTCAAGCCTCCCTGGCACTGAAAATCATGTATCCTTCTCAGTACCCAGCTCTGAAGCCAAGAGGAAAATGTCTCAGCAGCTATTGTTTTTAGAAGTGAACAGTGTGTTTCCTGCTGTTGCTGGATTATGTGAAATAATCAGTTACCCTTTGCCAAGGGTAATTTCCATTGCCTGAAATGCAGCCTTCCTGGGAATTTTGTGGTAATCAGATTCTTCTTTGCTGCTTTCTGTTCTTCTCTATTTATTTATGTAGGAACATTACCTGCATGAGTAATTCAACAGAGTCAGGACAGTGGAATCAGACAGAATAAGGAATAATAGATAGGAATAATGGGTACAACAGACTGGCACAGATCAAGCCCAGACATCCCAAACTGACACATCAGCTGAGCATCACTGACAAGCATCATACTGGGGGCAAGCAAAAGAGCATGAAGCTTTTTGTGTTTACACCTGACCGGTGATAATAGGAATTCCTGTATCACTAGGGACAGAAGCAGCTTATTATTGACACAGTCCACACTGGGTGGGTGACACAGGTGGCCTTCAAGCTCAGGAAACAAACTGCTCCTCCTCACTTGTTTCTTTCTCCTGTCACACAATCATTGAAGAGACCAAAACATTCCCTGCCCCAAGCAGGCTTGGGCTAGGAACCAATCAAAATTGCTATAAAGCCTATTGCTTGCAGTGACACAAAGTGTTACTTCTTTCACAGAGAGAAGAAAAGGAAAAGGATGTACATGACCTGTGCTACCACCTTGTGCCTGGCCCTGTCTCTGAGCAACAGCCTAACAGGTATCCAGACACAGACATGGGTTCCCCACAGCCTCTCATCTGCTGCATTACTCCCTCCCTTGCCACTTTGTGGCTAGTTACAGCACCACAAAGTTTCTGAAGTTACATGTTTCTCAGCCTTAGACAAGTCTTAGAAGGTGGACAGAATATTTGAAGACCAGAATTTGATAGGGGACTGGTATAATACAAACACCAGGTATTTAATGATCATATACATATATATATATATATATAGATATATAGATATAGATATAGATATAGATATCCTGGGCAACTACTTGTGATATCCTAGTAATCAGTGCTGTGGCAAATTCAGCTCTACTAAACAGCACGTGTCTATTTTCCAGCTGAAATGTGGATCCCAGTCACAGCACTGATCCTGGGCACACACTGCTGAGAGATACATATATTGAAGAGGAAAGTGTTTGATATTCTCCATGACCTGGTTATTTCTCTCTGATAAGAAGGATGTTCCTGTTCCATAGCAATCAAAATGAGTTCCAGATTCCTAACAAACCTGAAAAGTGATAAAAATCTTTAAAGGAAACTAAGAAACAGCAGAGTTAACACTGAGGAAAAGGAAGACCAAAGGACACTTTCCTTTCTGCATATGGAAAAAGCACGTAACTTGTGTTCCCTACTGCATCTCTGCAGCTCTCTAACTACATACCCAAATCAGAGTATTTTTCTCCTCCAATACTACTTTGCATAGCTGATAAACAGGTCCCCAGCAAGTATAAAACACTACTTCAAGATCTGTTCTGTGCTTTACCACAGGTTTGTACCACGGGAAGGCCATATCACCTCACTCTTCCTTTCTGGCTGCCCCATCCAGCCTCTGCCACCTAAGAGCTGTCGAAAGCAATGTATAATTTAAGAGAGTGTTCTGCATCTTCTTTCTTTCAGTGCAGAAGATATCAACCTTGGCACAGAATGTTTTTATTGGAAACCTTCTAACTAGTACCATGGAAAGTATTTTAAGACGTTAATCTCACAGTCTCTTCCTCACTTCAATTATAAAGTTTATTTGCTAAGCTATGCACAAGCCTCACTACATCTGGACTGACTCCCAGAACACAGCCTTCATAGAATGGCTTGGGTGGGAAGAGACTACCTCATTCCAATGCCCTGCCATGGGCAGGGACACTTCCCACCGGACCAGGTTGTTCCAAGCCCCATCCAACCTGGCCTGGAACACTCCCAGAGATGGAGCAGACACAGCAACCTGTGCCAGTGCCACAGCACCCTCACAGGGAACAATTCCTTCCCAGTATCCCATCTGTCCCTGCTCTCTGGCAGTGTGAAGCCATTCCCTCTTGTCCTATGCCTTCAGGACCTTGTCCAAAGTCCCTCTCCACCTCTCTTGGGTCCCCTTTAGGTGCTTCAAACTGCCTTTCAAGGCTTGGCAAGGCTAAATAATAATAATAATTAAAAACCCCTTCCATCATGATTACTATGAACCAATGAAAAGTAGTTTCAAATATTTAAAAACCTTCCCAGAAGATCATTAACAAAATTTTAATCTCCACCTACTGCTTTGCAACATCAGCCATTAATAAATTATGTGTACACCAGGAATTAGCTTTAATAGAATGCTCTAAAATTACATGTGCAGTTCCCAAATATTTCCAGCAAGGGACTTGAGAGTTTCATTGAGGGGGTTAGGTTTCCAACAGGGTAGGTTTGTTGCTGTTAAGAGTGGTATTTTGGGTTGGTTGTGTTTTTTTAAGCTACACACACTTTTGGAGAACAAAAAGTCTGTCTGATGGATTCTGTAATTCTAAGGCTACCAGAAACTCTTTGGAAGGAACAATTTTCACAGATTAATGTGAATTTAGCTAGGATGGCAAAGACTACCATCAAAAAAACCTGTTTAGTGTTCATTCCAATCTCACAAAGTGTTTCACGACTTCCTGCTTGTGAGAATCTCTGAGAAAGCTCTTTACAGAATCACAGAATCAGCTAGGTTGGAAGGGATCACAGCAGGTCATCTGGTCCAACCTCCCTACCCAAGCTTACCCTACCTTTCTCCTCAGAAAAGTCAAATGTCTTTTCATAATATATTCTCACTACCTGGACATAAGATTTCTTTAGTGAGGATCTCTCCAAACTGACTAAATTGGTCTCAGCAGTGATTGTTCCACAGCGTATTCATGGCCATACAATGGAATATTTGAGACAATTCATGTATTTAAATTTAGCTCTAATGTTTTAAGTTCCTTCAAGCAACAGCAATGCTCTATCTGAGAATAAAGACTTGAAATTCTTCTTGGTGTAATAGCCAGACACAAGCAGCAGGGAACGACACCAGCAGACAATTCTGCCATGGAGGTGGGGTAAGGTTTCCCTGGGGCTGATCCCAGCTCCCATCCACCTTCCTCATGCACTGGCCAGGCCACAGCATCACATACCTGTCAGGCCATCTTCAACCCCTCTAAGGAAGTACCTGCAGCCCTCCCTGCACACACTGTTGGGGTTCAAACAATGTATTTGGAGTGGTTATTCCCCACCACACGGATGAAATAGAGTTTTTCCTGACACCTCAAAAACACACAGGTAGGGTCCACACTCCTTGGCTTCACTTCCGTATCCACAGACAACACGGGGGTGAAGAAACATCTCATACTGTGCCAGGTCTAAACAATCTGCCTACTGCACACAACAGGGTGGATAAATTACAGCAGCTGCAAGATTAATTTCTGCATATGATTATTAATAGCAAGCAATGCTGGCAGTTATTCACTGCAGACTGTGAGGAAAATTTCTCTTGGGCAGCAACTCCAGACAATGCTGAAAGATCTGGAGCACTGTACACAGCAGGAAAATATTGAACTTGCCACTCTTTCTGCAAACAGACTAAAAGGAATTATCAAGGACTCCACTGGTAAGAAACAACAGGTTGTGAGATACAATACAACAGGACACCAGGTAGTAACACCAGAAGAAAGGGTAATCTGCTGCTTGCTTTCATTGCTGGCAGGGTAGAAATTTGCTGATAAGAAAAAGTGTTGAGAATTTTAGCATTAGGTTTGTCCACAATGGAAATTTTCATTAAAATATATAAGAGCTTAGAATAGAGAAGACAGAATCACAGAATCAACCAGGTTGGAAAACACCTCCAAGATCATTGAGTTGAACCTGTGACTGATCTCCACGTTGTCAACTAGACCAGAGCATGCAGTGCCATGTCCACTTGTTCCTTGAACACCTTCAGGGATGGTGACTTCATCATCAACCTGGACAGCCCCTTCCAGTGCCTGACAGCCCTTTCCATGAAGAAATTCTTCCTAATGTCCAACTGGAACCTCCCTGGCACATCTTGAGGCCATTTCCTCTCATCCTGTCACTTGTTCCCTGCTAGGAGAGCCTGACCCACACGAGGCTACAACCTCATGTCAGGCAGAAAGCCAACAAGGAAACCAACAGTGCCAGCACCTAAACATGAATCTCCAACAATGCACTCCAGGAAGAAACCAACGGTGGTAAGGCTATGAGGTTTTAAAAAAAAAAAAAAAAAAAAAAAAAAAAAAAAAAAAACAAAAAACAACCAACAACTTAAAAAAATACTTGAAGCTGTTGATTTTACCAAGACTAGGAGCAAGCAGCAGAAGAACAAGCAATAGAAGAACACAGAGCAATGCCATCTAAACTTGCTGTAAAACTATCCCACTTGAAATTCAGAAAATAAAATGTATTATTTACTACAGAAAAGAAGATTCAAAGTGCTCTAAGTGATTCCTCAAATGACCAACAACTTAAAAAAATACTTGAAGCTGTTGATTTTACCAAGACTAGGAGCAAGCAGCAGAAGAACAAGCAATAGAAGAACACAGAGCAATGCCATCTAAACTTGCTGTAAAACTATCCCACTTGAAATTCAGAAAATAAAATGTATTATTTACTACAGAAAAGAAGATTCAAAGTGCTCTAAGTGATTCCTCAAATGAAATAAAAACAAAGTAAAGGCTGCTCCAGAAACAGACCTGTCACTCACTATATCCAGTTCCTATGAAAATGATCCAACATGACTTTTTTTGACACTTCACATTACAAGAAAATAACTACATTTTTCAGGTAGGCAAGAACATCTTTTCCTATCTTTGCTGCCACCTCCCCAGATGCAGTAAATAGAACTTTGCAGCAGCACGCATACAGCATAAAGAAGCCAAATCATCCAACAAAAACAGACACCTAATGATAGAAATGGTGTGGTACTAATTGCCCTGTGCAAAGGTGTGAAAAAGACTTTTGCCTAGAAAAATGGCCCATTTTAAACTACCAGCATTCAAATTTTGGGGACTAACAGATGCCTAACAGATCATAAAAGCCAGACATACTTTAATGCCATTGAAACCAGCAATGCTTGAAAAGACAAGGATGCTTCCACAAAGAAGGATCCTTCCCAAAGGTGCTTAGGGAATGCCTGTTTGGATAATGGTGGAGATGAAAAGCACATCTCCCTCACTACTATGAAAAAATCCCACTGCCTGGACATGGGCAAGCAGTTAGGGAGAACCATAACACTATCTCCTGGAGGCA
>NW_008669753.1:20591-35609 GCF_000695815.1 Acanthisitta chloris
GTAAAGGCATCCATGGCTCCACATTTATAACCTGTGTAGTCAGAATTAACTCAATGTCCTATGGAAACATTTATCCAAACCTCCCTAGTTTAACACAGTGGTTAAAATACAGAACTTGCACTGGCCAAAAGGATAAACTACACTTCTCAACTTTGTCTCTGGAATCTCTGAGATCAAATACACATTTCTGAGCCTAGTTCTTCCCCAACGAGGGACAGTTCTCATAGCAGTAAATCAAGAGCTGGAATCCAGTTCTAAGTGAATCCAACTTGAGATCCACAGGCAGAGGGAAAAAGAGAGCATAAATATTGTATTTCAGTGCCTGTTCTTAGGAGCAAAGCTAACGAGCAGCTTGCCAAGGAGAGACTAACAGGATGGCAGGTGTCACTAGAGCTCACTGTACTGCAGAGACTTTCTGCCCCTCACAACTTGCTCCTGAACAGCGTCAGTCATGAGGTTGTCAATCTCATTCCCAGCCAACTACTTGTGGCTGCAGAAATCACTCAGTTAACCTGGCCCTGCATGTCTGTATGTGGCTCACATGCATAAAGAACATTTTGAACCATTCCAAAGAGAGATTTCCTCTCTCCCCATGAACAAGTCTATTCGGCTCCAAAGCACTGGCTGTAAGGACTATTCCTTGGCCTAGTAATGATTTTAATAATCCTGGTAGACATCAGAATCTGATCATCACAGTAGCAGTGCAGAGTTTGAGGACTTGTCAAAACAAGGGAATGATATTCACACTGAGAAATATGTTTTTCAGAGAACACTGAGCATGAAATGTGACACTGAGCTCCATGGCACTAACACAGCTGCATGTGAAGGAGTGAAAACAGTCAGGGACTGAGAGCTAAAATCAGCTGGGACTTTAACAGAATCCTCCTTTGCCCTCATGTCTTTCCTCCTAAAACTCAATAAATCCATTTTTTAAATTTCTACCTTTCTGTCAGTTCCAGTTGGAACTGTTCAAGGTATTCAAAACCTATTAGTGTGAGGGAGAGAAACAAGAACAGATCAGGACACACGGGAGGCTGTATGATCACATAAGCCATATTTCCACAGACAAACTACACTAGGAAAGCACAAGAGAAGCAAAACAGAAAGACCATGGGGGAAGAAGTTGTTTACGGAGACAGAAACTGTCTTAGTAAATCAGTTTTGTTATGAACAGAGCTAGACCGGGTGAAGTCTGAGACATATGTTATGTACTTACTTGAAATTGAGCATATGCAGCTTAAAGAAATACTGACCTTTTCCTGGGTGCAGATCCCAACGAACCTATATTAATAAAGGTCAAGTGATATCAATTATATAGGAAAAAATACAGCAGAAATTTGACAAAATTAGACCAGATTTTGAGGTCTCAATTGAAGATTTTTCTTAAGATTTATTAACCAGATGTTCACATCAAATAACTATGACATGGAACTGAGTATTCAAGAGAAAAGGTAAAACAACTGCATGACTTAGCATAATACCAAGCACATGAGTCAGACTTTCCCTTTCCAGTCCAAAGATATCATCCTCTTTTTCAGTTCTCTGATGCAGCCCAAACATATCATCCTCTTTTTCAGTTCTCTGATGGAAGACAAACTGCTCTTTCAGAAGCAAAATCAAATGTGCTACTGCCACACACACCAACTGATGGTTCACCTTCAGTCTGCCACAGCTTCCCAGCACACTGAAGCCAATGGGTCCAATGAGTGCAGAAATGAGACCTCACAAGTAAAGAAGATTCCCTCAACTGTAGGCCCCATGCTGAACCTATCTAACAAAGATACATATTTATTTACAGAAGTACAAACTTCATTGCTCAAAGATGCCACAGCACAGCTGGGATAAGAAAGGAAGGGGAAACAGGCTGCTGGGAGGCAGGGGAGCTTCTCCCTTCATGAGATTCATCAGCTTGCCTCATAGTGAGTAGCCTCCTGCTATGGGTTTTGAAAAGAAAAAAACATATGAAATTATAAAAGAAAACAAAAAAAAAGTATTATTAAATCCTGTAATTAGTAAGTGCTCTCTTTCTTTTAATTCAGACAAATGTCTCCCTTCCCTCTCCAACAAAAAGATCCTCAAAACATTCAGATGGCAGGAAAATTTTAAAAAAAAAGAAAACAAATACTGAATTTTTAATCATGGATCCATAGATCTCAGGAGAAATAGCATGAAACCTAACAATGCTTTTTGCTGTTACTTTCTTTTCCCTCTTCATGCTTCACTAAATGCATACACACACCATGTTTTACTAAGTAAAAAAGGAAAAAACCTCAACAATAAAACCTCCTGAGTTTCCAGGGACTTTTTCTACTACAGGCTTACTGGTTTCTGCAGCGTCTCATATAAAAAGGAGCACAATTTATAAAAGAGGGCTATATTACCACTATGACTCATGCTACCTGGCTAATAAATAGTAATGATGATTATAACAATAATGTCTCAACTTATCTGTCTACAAATAATAAGGACAACCTCTCAATCTTCTTCAAGAGAAGCAATAAACAAACCCGGCTGCAAAAGAGACCAAACAGGCAAATTATCAGTTAAGAAACCAGGTCCTGAAACAGAGTTTTACAAAACTATTCCACCCAATACAAATACCTGATAGTATCTGACTATAAATGCACTACTAACATATTTAACAGTACACTTATTCTTCATCCAGGAAGCAAGGTGTAATCTTTAGCATGATAAAAGCCATGGAAAGTGGTGCAGGAGTTTATGCAGGTGGCAACCCTAAGGCTGAGCAGTGATGACATCATTCTAATTGCCATGGTAGCCAAAATGTAGCTGGAGTCCTTGAAAGGGCTGATAAACAGCTAGCAATGCCACCAATGGACCAGTCAAACCCTGTAAAGTGATCTGTAAGCATCACCAGAAAGAAAAGGGATTGTGTTGGCTTTCTCTAAAGAGAGCTGATGTCCATTTCATCAGGTGTTACAACCTTTTCCAGAGTAAACACTGTGGACTATTCTGGTGTCTCCCTCTGACATGCTGCATTGCTAAATGAGGCATATTGTTCCAAAACAAAGGCAGAGTCAGAATACTTGTTCCAGTGTTGCACCACCTTCACATTAAAAAGGTTCTTCCTAATATCTAACCTAAATTTCCCTCTTTCAATTTCTCCCCATTCCTCCTAGTCCTGTCACTGCAGTTCCTAACACAGAGTCCCTCTGCAGCTTCCCTGGAGCCCCTTCAGATCCTGGCAGGTTGCTCTGAGGTCTCCACACAACCTTCTCCAGGCTGAACAGTCACAACTTCCTCAGCAATGACCAACACAATCAAAGTTCTTATTTTCACCATGCTCATTCATTTTCTAGTTCCTCACTTTAACACTGTGAGAAGAACTTTCAAACTACTAAATAAAGCATGTGGCAGGAAAAGAAGATTTGATAGTGAAAGACACGTTTGCACTTCAGTATTGCTGTGACAGCACAAAAAGCAAGAGGATCAGACTGCAGATAACATCTCTGTGTGTAAATAATTCATCCTCTTGCCTTGTACTCTTTTAAGTTGATGTCAAACACAAGAAAATATGAACAAACTGGAGTAACAGCTCACTGTGCTCCTCAAGCACAAATGGCACTGCTGCACAGACCTGATATTATTAGCCTGATTATTAAGGTTAGGGCTTACAATCTAGAGAAACCAGAGCACAAATTCTCATCTGGACAATATCTACTACTAAACCTCAGAATGCTGAGGATCTCCTACAAATATTCAACCCATACTACCCCCAGAGTTCCACTTCTCTACTTGCCAACAGCTTTTCTTGAAAAAGTGGTGCAGATATCTAAATATTATATATAAATTTCTATATTTTGACACCTTCAAAGCACACAATGCCGGAGTGATTATCCCTCATTTAAAAGTAAGGTAATTCAAAATGGTTCAAGAGAGTTATACCTGCAAAATGAGTCAAATATCATAGGAAAGACCCATTATATTATTCTTACTTTACCTGTGATCTTAAATGCCTTTGAGAGCTTTCCCAAAAGAACAGGGAAACCTGAGTGTGGTTTGCAAAGGCTGCCAAGGGCAGAACACAAAAAGTAGGAAGAAATGGCCATTGAAGCATCCCAGGATCTCTGGTCAGGTTCATGTCATGCAATCTGTTCCTAAGCTAAAGCAAAAAGGGATTGAGACGGTCAAATGGCACATCTTGCAAGAAAACAAAGTAGGAATGGACACATACTTGGAGCCAAACCACAGAAAACACCTCTGCTTTCTACTCAAACCCCCAAAGGTATCAGAAATGAGGAAAATTTTTGCATGGCTCTGATGAGTTGTCAGAAGCACTGGCATTACAGAAGGGGAGAGAAGCACCCATTTGGGGGAAGAAGATTCACCTGTTTCTCTCAGCAAACCTTTCAGCTTTCCTCACTGACAGACAATCCTGAAACCCTAAAATGCATCTCTAAGGGGCTGCAGAAACAGTTACCTACTGACTTGAACAAGACTGTCATAAACTAAGTAAGATCTCTGAAAAACAGTATGGTTTTTGTAATGGAGAACAGCATGAATAACATCTAGCTCAGTAAGATTGGGAAAATTACTTCTTTTCTAATAAAATGTCAGTACCTACCTCCAAATTGATTATCTTTTTGGGCTTCAATAGTCAATTTGAAGGAGAACTCAAAAAGCACTTTCACTGAATGAATCTCTCTGTTCATAGTCAGAACGTTTCACTTCACAACCTGATACAACAGGGAAAGACCCTACGAAGTTAATACAAAATCTTGGGTGCTCTACCCTTTCTGCAATGCAAACAACCTGTCCTTACTTTGAAGTTGCAAGGGAGTTAGTTTGCCATTTAGAAAGGCAAGCTAAGAAATCAGGCCCTGAGATCCAACTGCATTTGACGTGCAACTACCAGATTTAAGCTGTAAACTAACAGTGAGATGACAAGGCCCAAAATACCTTTTACAAGACAGAGAAATGTGGGTTTATTTATTCATAGAATCACAGAATGGTTTGGGGTGGAAGGGACCTAATGGATCATCTTGTTCCACCCCCTGCCATGGGCAGGGACACCTTCCACTAGCCCAGGTTACTCCAAGCCCTGTCCAACCTGGCCTGGAACACTCCCAGGGATGGAGCAGCCACAGCATCTCTGAGCAACCTGTGCCAGTGCCACAGCACCCTCACCCTAATGTCTAATCTAAACCTACTGTCTGTCAGTGTAAGCCATTCCTCCTTGTGCTGTCACTCCAGGTCCTTGGAAATAGTCTCCCACCAACCTTCTCGTAGGCTCCTTCAGGTATTGGGAAGACACAACCAGTTCACCCCAAAGCTTCTCTTCTCCAGGCTGAATAATCCCAACTCTCTCAGCCTTTCCTCCCAGCAGAGCTGCTCCATCCCTCTCATCACCTTGGTGCCTCCTCTGGACTCTCTCCAACAGCTCCATGACCTTCCTGTGCTGGGACCCCAGAGCTGGAGCAGCACTGCAGGTGGGATTTATATCATTTAGTAATTGTAATCACTACTTCTTTTTAATCCTGAGAGTATATGACATTTCTGTAAAAATACTGCTGCAATCCTTATCACCAAATATTCCTCATGCCACATCCTTACAGCCTAAAAGGCCAAGAGAGAAACAAGAGGAGAGAAAAGCTGCACACTGGCAAAGCTGAGAAACACTGAAAAATTTCCTGGGAGTCTTCACCTCAGACAAACCTTTATATAAGGCTACTGCAGTTTATCTAGGTCTTTCAACCCCAGAGGCATAATTTAGCCATTTGAAAGCAAACCCAAATAATCAGCAGATCAAAAGCAGCTTTTATATAAACATAAATTCATAGCTATTAGGAAAAGATTCTTCCCTCAGAGGGTGCTTGGGCACTGGAACAGCTCCCCAGGGCAGTGGTCACAGCCCCAAGCCTGACAGCTCAAAGAGTGTTTGGACAATGCTCCCAGGCACAGGGTGTGATTCTCAGAGATGTCCTGTGGAGGGCCAGGAGTGGGACTAGATGATCCTCATGAGATCCAACTCAGGATATTCTCTGATTCTATAACTGATGCTGGTGCTGGTTTGAGTCACATCTGCTAGCCTCACAGGCACTCCGCCTGTTCTTCAAGTGTGTTTATGTTCACGTACATATTAGTGTCCTTTCTTGAAGTATGTATTTGCTAATAAGTTTCTCAATAAATCAATCCCTCAGTGCACATATTAAACTTTACTTCTCCTACTTTCTAGACTGGCTTGATTGAGAAAAATAAACATTTCTATGCAGCTGAAACGCGTCCCAGTACAAATGACATTAAGATCTACAGTTTAAGTTCATTACACAGCATTTCACTTGCAAAACTCTGCCTGCCCTTTCTTTCATTAATTAATTCTGCATTACATGCTATCAGGAGTGCAAAACTCTTTTGTTCACAGAATCAGGAGGCACAAAGAGAACATTCCAGTGTATTTCAGTCCTGCTTCAGCAATTATGACATAATAATTAATTTCAAGAAGCAGTTATGTTTCTCATTACACATCATTCAGATAGCAGCTTGCCACAGTTGCATTTCTATACATTCCTTTACTCTTTTTCCTTGCAATTTTTCCCATATGATACATTGGCAAAGAAACTGGATATTTCACTTTGTTTTATTTCTGCATAAAGGTGCATAACAGTAGTCTGTGGCTATATCTACTTGACTTTTTAGGATTCTATACCTTCAGAGAAAGCTTTTTGGTGAATGACAGAAAAAGTAGGCTAAGAGAATCTAAGAATCAATGGAAGTTTGCCAAAATATAAAGAGGGAATTAACAGGAACAGGATTAAACCAGGAGAACTGCAGAGCTACAAGGGACCCTCCAGGTATTTATTTTCTTGTTCTTTAAAAACAGGGTAAGTTGTATCAAAAAAAACCAACCTACTCCTGACAAATATTTGTCCAAATTCTGTTTGAAAACACCTAGCACAGAGATCTCAGTTAGGATCATTTATTTCCATGCTTAACTCTGCCTCTCCTAGAACCCTTTCTCTTGCCTCTGTGTTGTAATTGAGCACCTCCCCTTGCTCGCTCTTTCTTGGCCAAAATAACACAGAGATCTACCTTCCAGCACAGCTTTACCTACATAACTTCTCATCATTTTCCTCTCTAACTTCTCTCATTTTTCCTCTCAGCCAGTTCTTACAGATTTTCTAGATTTCTAACAGTCTTGGCTGACATTTGGGTTTGGCAACTGCTTGACCATTGACTTGCATTAATTTCCATTCACTGTCTCTCCAAAGGTTTTTATCTAGAACTGAGGCCTGGCAGACATTCACCACGTCTATGGATTGTGTTTGCCCAGATCCCTCTTAATTACATCCCATTTATTTCAGGCTACTCTTAACCAAGGAAAATCCTCCTAATGTGAAAGCCACACTTTCAAAACACTTCCATCTCTTCCTTCCTCAGTGCTCAAAAAAAGCATGTTCCACTAGGAAATACATTAATTAAAAGGCTGAATAAGACTGGACCAAAATTAGACACTATTCAGCTCATCCAGGCTGGACATCAGATGTGAACTTCTGGTACCTGCTCTGAAGAGCTTCTAAATGTGGCAGGCTGGAAAGAAAGCCAAGAGGAGTCTTCCCACTCCATCGGTCAAGATCCACTCTGTCCTCCCCATTACCTTATTACACTGTCAGAGTATGGGAGAGGAAACAATTTTTACCTCAATTAGAAAAGTATCAGTAGCTGAAAGCTGCTGAATTTATGACCATTAGAAAATTCTGGAGACACCGGAAACAAGCCAAGGAATCAAGTCTTAATGAGTGTTTAATGGGGAAGATAAATAATCCCATATGCCACATTGAAATGTTCACACCTTTTTCATGTCATTCTTCACACATATTAGACCAACTATCGAGCCCAACTAACCACAGCTTAGAAGCTCAAGACCCTGAAGTGGTGGAGCAGAAAAACAGCTACAGCATATTAGGTTTATAAAAATTATTCAAATCAACAAGGCCATGTAAAAATTACCTTTAATTATCTTAGAAGCTGCCAGAAGCAAAGTTCAAACTGACAGATGACTCAGGATGTCCCTAATGGCTGCAGGACTGCCTTAAAAATCAGAGGAAAGCTCAAGGAATTAGAGATCAATAAGCTTAATTTTGCTACCCAGAAAGACACCAGAGCACATTATTAATCATTTTACAGGCACCAAGGGGATAATAAATGGGTAGCAAACAACTAGCATGAGTTTGTCAAGTACAAACCAATGTTCAACCAGTCATTTCCATCTCTGACACGAGTAACTAGAGTAGTGCATAATTATGAAATTACTTCACTAAGGCTTCTACCGATAAAGTATGTTTTCTTTAGGGAAAGTGAACTAAGTTTTGCAATTAGGCAAAAAGGCACAAGAGTAGTTAGTTATTAAAATGTTCCCTTTCAACCTGAAGGACCTTTCAAGTGAAGTTCTGAACAGCTCTGTCCTGTGTTCTTTAATATCTTCACTAATGACTTAGAAGATGAATTATAGGGCAGACTTACAAAAATAGGTAGAAGATGATGATGAAAAGGGTAAAAATAACTGTGGAGAATAACAGCAAAATTTGTAGTTATCTTGGGAAACTGGAAGAAAAATTCAGAAATTTGATCCAAACAAACCCAGAGAGACCACTGAGGGTGGAGGCTCAGGCTATACTCACTGTGCACAAGGGCCAGCACAGCCCCAGTACAAGGCACCTGAGGACTTTGTGAATCTCTTCCACAAGAGCAAATTTAGGCAAACATCTGTCAGTGTACTTGCTCCTGCCTCTGGAGAGGGAGGCAAACAATGACGAACCCCCACAGAGCCTTCCAGCCTTAAACCAGGCAACTCCCTGTGGAGCATGTGGGACCAACAAAGAGAACACATCAAGTAAGTATTTTCGAGTGACTCAGCTGGTTCTACAGCAGAAACCAGTTAAGCCCCAGTTTGCCAATCACAGCTATTCATGAGCTCACAAAGTAAGAATACAAGGAAACAGGATCAGCTTCATCACTGAAAATGATGTCTGGATTAGAACTTCTACTCTTATTTTAGCTTGTAAATTATAACAATATAAATGTGCACAGCAATAGATATGCACAAAGACACATAATAAAGTAACAGAAGTAGCTACAAGATTTTTGATTCTGTAACTGTGTTAAAAACACAAGTTCTAGAGTTACTGTTATCGGTTAGAATATGTTCAAGGTTTCAGGTCATTTTAACCAGTTGGCAGAACTCCCTTAGCTTGCTGCTGGTAAAACAGATCATCTTTTCCTCCCTATTTCTTGGAAAAAGATGAAAAACAACAATCAATGAAGTTCTCATGGTACACTGTGGGTTTTTAGTAATGATAATTCAAAACACAGATTGAAAATACTGCATTAGGATAAATAACACCACCCTGAGGAGTTCATCTATAAAAAAAATACAACTTCACAAAAACCCCCAAAACTTTTTAACCAAAACTTCAGTAACTAGCTCTCTTTCCCCAGACTCAACAGGTTTGGATCAGAACAGGAGCTTTAAATTCAACATTTTCCATTCATGGATATTTAGTAAGGAGCTCCTTTCCTCTCCCAAAAGAGGACATAATATCAGTTTGATTATATGCAAATATAGTCTGACAGAGTAACTCTTTCTAAATAGTTTCCACATTAATCTTTGCTTTTTTAAATGCTGAAGAATTGTAGCTGCAGCATCAATTCCTTTTAGAGTAAATATGAAAGTAAAATTTAAAAAAAATCAAGAGTGTTTTTTAATTTCAAGCTATTTTTTGCTTTCTGTTTCTGTGTTTACCAGTTTATGTTTAATCTTTCAACAAAAAAAGCCGCTTCTTCAGGACATTTTTCAGAAATTGGATTTTCATTTTTAAAACACTTGGTGACTCAGAGCTGTTACAACTATTGGATGGGGTTAGATTTAGGCAAACAGATTATTACTACCAGTGGCATTAACAGACTGGTTTGGGCTGGAAGGGACCTTAAAGATCATCTCATTCCACCCCCTGCCATGGGCAGGGACACCTTCCATTAGTCCAGGTTGCTCCAAGCCCCATCCAGCCTGGTCTGGAACACTCTCAGGGATGGGGCAGCCACAGCCTCTCTTCGATACTGCCAGTGCCTCAGCACCCTCACAGGGCACAATTTCTTCCTAATATCTAATCTAAACCATCTCTCCATCTTCTGGCCATTGATCCTTGTCCTATTACTCCATGCCCTTGTCCAAAGTCCCTCTCCATCTCTCCTGGAGCCCCTTTAGGCACTGGAAGGGGCTCTAAGTTCTCCCTGTAGCCTTCTTTTCTCCAGGATGAACACCCTCAACTACTGGAAACTGCCATTTTTTTCTCATCCCTAATTCACCTCTTATGGCTTAAATAGATGGACTTGGATCTAACTTTTTTGTGCTTCCTTTCCAAAATGGTAAGGAACTCTTCAGTTGTATATCAGAAGCTCAAGAACACTCTCTCTTTAGAACACAAGCACCGACTTAGTACATTAAGTTTTGTTTCCAGCACAATGGCTAACACAATACATCCATACAACACCTCCCTGTCTCAAAAAAGAAATCCCTGGAAGGCCTCCCATTCCCTCAGAGGCACCAAGAGGTTTCCTTAAAACACAACGATTCCAGGCACAGCTCAGTGAGGTTCATTAGTGGATGTGTGCAACTGCCTCAAGCTTACAGGCAGGAGAAGGAAATATGGAAAACACTAAGCAAATTGACAGCAGGAAGGAAAAGTTTTGAGATGCATGGATGAAGTTTTCAGGATGAAATTTCAGAGAAGTTCATGCACTGCAAATATACTTTGCCCACTGTTATGTTAATAAACCAACAGCTTTTCAACATCGGCCTTGCTGGGTAAAAGGGAAACAAATGAGATCATTCCCTGAAAGTTTAGACATAATATTTCAGTCACACAACATGATCCTGGGCCAGACAAATTCCCACTCCAATGTTAAATAAAGAATCTGTTTCTAAACTGGTGTCAGGAATAATACAGTTCCAATATATACCAAATGTCTCTCTTTTTCATCATAATCAAAAGCTATTTGAACTTTTCACTAACAAACTAAATTGACATTAAAAGCCACTCCAAGCAGTTTCTTCCAGCACTGATCACACACTTCCCAGTGCAGGGATTGCTCAACAAAAACCTGTATCTTGTCCAACAGAAAAAAAGAAAAGTTGTCCCATTCTCCAATCACCCTTAGCCCACCAATATATTCCTCTGGTTTTATTAACTTCAGGCTACTTATAAGATATCCCACCTGTGTGATTAGAATTCCATACATTATCTTAGTAGAATGTAATGTGATTTACAGAGAAAAAGAACAAACCCACCAGTTTAAAGAGTAAAAATACAAATGAATGTATTCCATTCAATTTATTCTGCTAATTAGCAAATTATGCGCAGATGCAAATTTTAGGACTATATTTAAAGAAGATAAACTACTTGTTTAAATCTGGAGATAATACACTGATTTTCATCTACCCAATCATTAGTTGTCATGGGTTTAATTGGTTTGCTTTGTGCTGTTTAATTTGTTAGGTCTGCTAGTTGGTGCTTCATTTCGCCTCCACTTCAAACTGTTGAAATTTGAACCTTCAGAATGTGATTGCAATGCAGAATACTTAGAACTACACCGAGTAGTTTCACTGCTACATTGCTACTACACTTCTTCTCTGAGGAGGAGCAGATTTTCTTTATTATACCACCTAAATGGTTAGTTTTTTTAATAGTTAAACTAAGTCAGGAAAACCTCCTTATTACAAACACCTCATCCCCTCAATCCAGAACACACTGATCCTGATGTCTTCCAAGGTCAGCTTCATCTTCCTTCTCCCTATTTTCTACAGGGCCCACTGCCATATCCTACCCAATCTTCAAGCTCCTTCTAATTCACCTCCTTCCTTCCCTCCAAGACCAATTTCTAAATCACAACAGAAAGTCATCTGTGATGGACGAACTAGATCTGTTTCAAACACATCCTTGAAGTATGCAGCAAGGTGATCTTACTACCAGCCAGTTTCCTCATCAACAACTTCCTAAAATTCAGACTTAGATTCCTAGCTCAGACTAAAAGGGGTTTCTTTTTGTGGACAGAACTACACTAGACTTTGCATAGATCAGCTTCTAGTATATTCCAGGCTGCTGCACCTGTGACAGACTTGGCTTCCAGAAACCCAAAGGGGAAAGGTATAGCTGATGTGTAGAACACATATAACACACAGCCACAACACTGAGCACAGGCTCAATGGTTATCATTCAACTGGTTATCAATCCAAAGGTATTTAGCAGGCTTCCTTGGCACCTCATTTTCCAGCAGGACAGCATTTGTGGCAATGGACAGATGTGTGGCAGCTACACAAGCTTCCCCCAAGAGCTATCTGCCTCAGTGTCACTTGATAAATTAATGTTGTTATGAATATGCATGAAATCACACTGCACTGCTGCCAAGGAGTACAGGGATGTGAGAAGGACAGCATAAATCACTGCCTGGAGAAGGACAGCAAGCTCAGCACCCCTGCTGTGAATCACCCAAGTGTGACTGAACCGAAGCAACCCACAGGTGCACGGCACCTTGGGCTTTCCATTCAGTCCCTGCCACCAACAGCGTTTTCCAAACACAACTCCCTCCTCCCAGCACTGCACAGCTTCCTCTCACTACAGAGCTAAGAACTCTCTCATTAAAGCATCATTCTTCCCACTGGCTATTCTATGGCAGATGCTCTCCTTGAGGCTAGAAAACACCCCATCCAACCCACAGAATCAGCAAGGTTGGAGGAGACCACTAATATCATCAATTCCAACCATTAACCTATCACTGCTGGAACCCCTAAACCCTAAACATATCCTCCAGTGCCACATCCAGATGCCTCTTAAACACCTCCAGCGATGATGATTCCACCACCTCCCTGGGCAATAATCCAGTGCCTGAACACCCTCACAGGGAAAACATTTCTCCTGACATCTCCTCTGACTCTGCCCTGGCTCAGCTCAAGGCCATTCCCTCTAATCCTCTCCCAGCAGTTATGCAATGTACACTTTCAAGCCCTATGAGCTGAAAGGTTTTGAGTGGCTTTGAGTGCATAGAACACAAACTTTGCGTTTATAGAGGAAATAATTGTCATGTTTGCCCAGTAAAAGCAGGAAGTCAGTAAATGGTTATGGGCCTTTCTACTCCCTGCAGACCTACACCCGACTGCTCTACTGAGACATCCAAGAAATCATTAGGACTACAAGAGTTCTACCCTTTCTTCAGTTAATATGCATTTAACTGAGCTATATATTCATTTATTAACTATCAAGTGATGCCTTAACATGTGTACACAGCTTTTCTCAGCTCCAATAAAGCACTGACCAGTTTTATTTGGCCCTCATGTGTCATGTTGTACCACTTCACCTGAAGAAAGATGATTGAAAAATCACCTTTTAAATTCATATGGAAGGCAGCATTCTTTTTTTTCACCCTTTCCTTGTTTTCAGCAAATAAGTCTGAACCACATCTTTCTTATAGCTGCAGTTCTTCCTACTGCATGATGCTACAGGATTTAGAGAGCATGTCACCTGTGTGTATGTTATTTGTGTGTCTCATCTACCACTATTCTCTCCCAGTTGCCCACCAAGCTTAGAAGAAAGTAAATAATTCAACACTAGTAATGAGGCTGGTACAAAAAGGGACTATGACTTCTTCATTTAACACTGAGAGCTGTTGACTTGACAAAGCTATTAGGAAAAAGAAAGGTGTGTATTTTGATTTTACATCTTTCCTGGTTTGCCTTCTCCCAGGTGTGGGTCCAGAGAACAGAGTCACAGGTTTCACTGCTATCATCCTAGTTAAATACTCACAAATCAAGGGTCAGTGTGAGAGTCTCCACTCTGGGCAATCACCGAATCATCTAGGATGGAACAGACCTTCAACATCATCTAGTCCAACCATCAACCAAGCACCACCATCATCACCCCTAAACCATCTTCCTAAGAGCCACACTGAGTGGAGTCACAGCCCTCAGGAAAGATCACAACAATGTCTGGAAGAGTGAGCCCCTCACTGACAAAGACTCATGGCTTTGGAAAGACATAATGCTAACATGATCAACCATAAATGGGCAACATTTAGGATCTCCTTTTAATTAAGGTAGTGTCTACATGCAGGGCTATCACTGCCTTGCTCTGATCACTGTTTCAAATCATTTGACTGAGGCATCACAGAACAGACTGCTACAAACACTCAGAACTCTGCTGATTAACTCATCACTATTTCTTTGCCAGGTTCTGTCATCGCTTCTCATTAAAACCCATTTCATTCCACAGCTGTCCCATTGACTTATAAAGTACTACAGGATGTCAGAACCTGGCACAGCATGGCTTTTGCAGGCAAAAATACAACTGCTGGAATTCAATCATTTCATTTGCACCACTTTTAGGAGGCTAAAGTGTGCTATCTATCAAAAAGATACTACTGGAAATGATATACTGTGACCATTAGAGACAGAGAGTGACAATGACATCAATCACCCTCGGGTGAGCAAACATTAGACACTGGCAGGAGGCACAGGTTCAATAGAGCTATGGCTGAGCTAATAGGAAATGAGATGATGGGGAAAAGCCAGAGGGACATTCTGACAACAGACTAAGTGCAGGTGCTGCACCTGGGTCAGGGCAACCCCTGGAATCCAGTCCAGGCTAGGGCTGGGCAGATGGAGAGCAGCCCTGGGGAGAAGGACTTGAGGTGCTGTGGGTGAGAGGCTGGACATGCCCCAGCCATGTGCACCCAGAACCCAACTGTGTGCTGGGCTCATCCCACAGTGTGGGCAGCAGGGGAGGGGGGGATTGTGCCCCTCTGCCCCCTCAGGTGAGACACACCTGCAGTGCTGCTCCAGCTCTGGGGTCCCAGCACAGGAAGGACATGGACCTGCTGGAGAGAGTCCAGAGGAGGCACCAAGGTGATGAGAGGGATGGAACAGCTCTGCTGGGAGGAAAGGCTGAGAGAGTTGGGATTGTTCAGCCTGGATGTGAAAAGTGCTCTCCTGATTTGTGTCAATACGGAGCA
>NW_008669754.1:0-54846 GCF_000695815.1 Acanthisitta chloris
CACCCATGGATCCAGCAGTGTCCCGTTGGCCCTTCTTCACTCTGGGCTTCTCAACGATGGGGGTCTTATCTTGTGGTGGTCCTGGGTCATCCTCCTGATGGGGAGAGGGGGTCCCAAGTTGCTCGTCTCAGGGTAGCACCTTTATACAGTCCAAATTCCAGGTCTCCGTGGCGGTGTAGTCCTAATTTACATGCAAAGAGATGAAGGCCTGGGGTGGGAGTTTGGTGGTCACACTGCCCATTCGAGGTGATCTTTGATACATGTATATGTAGTTTGCCACGGTGGGGATTTTTGTTTAGATATGTTAATCAAGATGAGCTAATCAGATCTCACCTCCAGCAGGCCTGCAATTAGCACAAACTCCTCTCCTTTGTGCTTATCTCAAGTCCTCACCTTGGTGCTTAGTGCACCTTAGGGCAAATCCCTTTTGTGGCCTTAGCAGTGTTTGAGACAGGCAAGGTATTCTTTAATTCCTTACAACACTGCAAATGACTCTAGATGCTTGTACATGGGCAGCTGAAGAGAAACCCCTCATAGGTTTCACTGTGTTCACAGTAGATTTTTTTTTTCTCCTACATAATCTCTATAGTCCAGTGTATATACTGACTAGTTCCATCTTGAGTATGATGAGAGTTTAGATAAGTCTCACATTTGCATACTTACATATATAGATCTTAAATGAATATATGGCAAAATTGCACTATAATATCTGTATGTACATTATTGTATGTAGAGGTATGTACCTCTTTCACCACAAGAAACTATTGAAGCAAAACTACTTTCTTTGCATAAAAAACTACTGTATGTAGACAAATGCTACTTTTTTCAGTTCTGCCTAGGACAAAAGTTGCAACATCGGTGTTTCTTTGCCAATTATATGGAAAATCCAAGACAGTGGTGAGAGTGGATTTGGTTTTTTTAGCTGTAGGAGAGTAGACATGTGCTCTAGCATTTAGATACTGCAACTCAGTACTAAGAAAACCTTACAAATAATTATACTAATATAATTTTTGTACCTGGTTGGGTGCTCTGAACATACTGGTTCTCTACATCTGGAAATAATTATACTAACATAATTTTTGTACCTGGTTGGGTACTCTGAACATACTGGTTCTCTACATCTGTTAGCTTTTGAAAATAACAGAAAAATGGATTTATTTTTAGGTGCATAGTTCCATGGTTTTTATTTTTTTTTCCATGTTTGCTGATATGCTATCTTTCTTCAGTTCATGATTTTTTCTAAGATACAAGATCTTCTATATGGTGAAACACATGTGAAGTGTAGAAACCAGAAATTTATCAAAATACCTTTATATTGTTCTTACTTTGACTGAAGTCTCACATCTGTCTACTTATATTAACTGTTACTAGAAACACAGTTGAAACAACTATTTTTATTAAGACTCTGCTTCTGATTAATTCTTAAAAGGGAAAAGATTATTCATTTTCTAGATTCAGTAATTGTAAACAGAACATAATATTTAGGCAAAAAATAATCATTGCTGCAATTGCAAAAGGTGCAAAAATAATTTCAAAAAATAGTGAAAATTATTTTCTGGGCAATTCTTAGCCTTCTTTCCTCTTAACATTAATAGCTATGAAAATCTTTCAGTTTTTCCTCCTCTTAAAGAAACAAACTCCCCAAACTTGAAGCCTTCTTAAGAAGCAAAAAAGCCACCGTGAAATCCAACAATAAAGCAAAACCAAAACAAAACAAAAAAACAACACCCCCAAAAAATTAAAATAATAAACTCTGAAAATAGAGGAATTCAATGTACAAATTTTTTTCTATAAAATTTCTGTTTTATAAAAATTGAAATGCGTTCTATTGAATATACTCCTCTGATAAACATTTTTTTTCTATAAAATTTCCATTTTATAAAAATTGAAACGTGTTCTATTGAATATACTCCTCTGATAAATTTTGAATCAAATAAAACAATTTCTGCAAACCTTCTCTTTCTGGTGGAAACAGTTTTTTATAGTTTAACTGTTAACTCTATGAACTTCGAAGTTTTTAATGTTGCAAGAATTAAGAGCACACCTCAGCAAGATTATACCTCAGCAAACCCTCGAGGGGCAATAAACCTGAGAAATTAACAAGAATAGAAAGGAATTGAAATTTTATTACTAAAATAGAACCCTATGACCTGACATAACTGGATACAGAGCTGGGACCGAAGAGCAATGTAATTTTTGCATATAATTGCAAGAAACATTGCTTATGTTTACCCTCCCTTACCCCACCCAAAAAAAAAAAGTTATGATGGGCTTCTATGCATTATGGGCACATATAAATTACTTTTTATGCTACAGCTTCACACTTTTCAGAGGAAGCACATTGAAACAGTCTGAATAAGCTATTTAAATAAACTTGGGGGATGAGGTTTTCGATTGTGTGAATGGCTTGTTTTTGTTTGTTTTATATTATGAATTGTCTATATCTGTAGTAGATTGTTTCAAGCTAATTCCTTGCAGCTGTTACTAAATTATAGGCTCTGCTTTCCAAGGCCACTTAGGGAAAGGAAAACTAGTGCTATTTAACCACTAATCTCTCTATGTAATGATCTGAATGAAAAGAGGAAAAACAGTTGCTATTTCTAGTTTTACAACATGGAATCTTTGCCAGCTACTCATGTGACTGAATGACTGCCATTTATTTACTTTGAAATGTAAAGGATAACATTTATATTTCTTTGGAAATAATATGGCAGGAAAGATAAATGGCTTGTCTAATTAACTCAAGTGTCATTAGCCAAACATTATTTCATAGCAGCCAATCAATCTAAAACACAGTAGCTTTGGTAGTATTTTAAGATGTGAAAGTCTGATTTTAGTTACTGGATTCAGTACAAACTGTAATATACCTAGATGAATAACATTCACCTAAGTATCCTCAGATTATTTCAGTCTCGTTAGCCAAATCTGTGGCAATATTCAATTGTAAGCAGTAATAGATGATTTTAAGAAGAGTCTCCAGAATAACTGAAACTATTAATCAAATCCTCCAAAGAGTGGATAATGCAATCTATAGAAATATGCCTGCATTATTATTTTACCTGAGCCAGAGAATTTTACATTCAGAAGAGATTTGCCCCATGTTATCTACTGGTAATACAGAAAATCATCATGTCTATGGATTTGACATATATTATCTAAGAAGATACGCTAAGAAGAAGAGGGATGTCATAACTCTTCTATGTGCACTATTTTTTTTCAAAAAAAATCTTTCTGGGTCCAATTCTTATGAAATTGATAGTAAAAAATGTTTCCCTATTTATTGCTTACACAATGATGTTGCTGAATATACTACTGCAACGATAGTGTTGCTTTTTTTTTCTTTTTCCTCAGCAAATACGGATCTTGAAGCCAGAAATCTAAAGAGCTTCAAATATGATCTGAATAGTTAATTCTAGCCTATTTTGATCAAAAGAAAGTAAGGATATATGTTTTTAGAAAGGCTCCATTGAGTCTAAGATATATTGATTTTCAAACAAAATTATTTTTTCAATACCCAGTTTTTCATCCCTTTCCTCATCTTTCCTCCTTTTAATCTGTAAATCCTAAATGAAATGGAAATGCTTCCTTTATGTAAGGACAGAAGTGAGAGGAAAAAAAGCTGAGAAAATGGAAAAAAAACCCCATGATTATTCCACATCTTTTTCTTCATTAAAACTTATGAAAGGAAATAAGAGCTTACCCACCTTACTCACTGTATTTCAAAATACAGTGATTACAGAGTCCTCATAGTAGAGAATTTGCTAACTAGAAATTTAAATCATGTGTTTCACTGTATCTTGTACCATCTGATTGGTGGTTTTGAGGACTTAAAATATTTTTGGCTTTGCAATGTTGTTTAAAGGAGAACTACTTCGTTTATGTCTTAACTTCTTCATAGCATTCTGTAGGCTGACATTTAGGTTAAGGAACAACACTAGATAGACTAGATTTAATAAGTAAAGGAAATTAAATTGCTGTAGCTTGTGACTAGGATTTAATGAGTGTCAAAAACTCATGGGCAGTATTACTCAGAAGGACCATAACACAATGGTTGTCCATGAATACTATTTAACATGATGCACAGGTAATGTCTTGCAGATGGCACCTTAATTCGAGGATTTCACTCAAGTATTTCTGATAAATTATTTTCATTATCACTTAAAATTAATAAAACTACATTCTGTAACTTTACAGACCATTGCTTCCATTGCTGGTTTCAATTCTTCCCTGTGTCAAAATAAATAATTAGGGACCAAATATGAACTAAGGACAATACAGAAAAAACATTACAGTGAAAATTATTATGCATCTGTAGGCAAGTTTAGAACTACTTTACAAAGAAACCTTAATTTAGTGCTTTACACAGCAGATTTTCCTTCCCTTTATGGCACATAAAATGTGTTTCAACTCTCTATGCTAGAGAATATTCCTTGCAAATACTTTCCAACAATCCTTTTATTCCTCCTATAAGAATGTTTTTCCCCTTTCTCCTCCAAGTCGATCTCCATTTGCACTATTTGCTCTTAAAGAAATTTACTTCAAACTGATTTCATCGATGATAAAAACTTAGTTGAAGACTCAGTCCTGTGCCTAACGCAAATGGCAATAATCATCAATGTATCCAGAAAATTTCAGATTTTTTTTTTATTATAAGGTCATTGCATCGAATAAATTTCTATATGAGCATTGTTTTGATCTCACAACCTGTTACATGACAAATTATGGGCAAAGATTAAAGCCAGTGTGCATGTGTTGTAAGTATCTTCCAACTAAAGATATCTATAATGAATATTTCAGACATATGGCTTTATCAAATGAACAGATTAAAGTGGAAAAAAATGGTTGCCAGCTATAGCTGCCTGCCCTATGGTTTCCTCTTGCACGTGCCTTGGCAAAACATGTTGTCCTGCCTCAAAAAGCACAGATTCCAACACAGCTGTAAGACAAGGCTCATATAATTATACTTTCCAAATACATAGCTAAGCACTTGGCCTTTTATTTGTTAGCAAAGGTAAACTGTAAACAGATGTTAATGTTTGTGAACTTTCATTTTGGCCTTTTCTGGTCTGTTAAACTGCCCTAATGGGTGAACTGGAATACTGAAGAAATCCATTCTTACTGTAAAAGCTACAAATGAGTGATGCAGTTCCATCAGAATTCTTATTGTAAAAACTACAAATGAGTGATGCAGTTCCATCAGGTAAAGAATATTTAATCTATCCTCTACTATCCTGTATGTATTCAAGTTAAAAATTGTCTTTCTGACTGGTCAAAATTCTGGTTAGCTGAAAATTTAGATAATTTATATTCTCTAAATTGTTCTGAAATGATGACTCAGGCTGTACTAAAGTATTCAATTGAGACTAAATACATCTGCCCATGTTTGCTCCTTCATTTTATAGCACCATTAAGCACTATTAAGTAAAGCTAAAATAAGTATCTTATTATTTAACTGAAGACATACGATATACAGGAGAATAAATTAGGTCTGTACAAACAAGATCTGAGAAGTCTTATCTCTGGAAGGACTGACTGCTGACTTTAAAAAAGTAATGATTAAAAACACCTTTCAAACATTCTGTGAAAATTTTTATACATTTTTGAAAAAATCTGCTTTTTATCCACTAGCATGAAATTAAACTCCAAGCAATAGTTCATTTAAAAAGGTTGTATATAAAATGAGCAATGTTTGTAGTGAAACTTTTATCTTCAGAAATTAGCAACATTAAATCCAGTTTTCCAAGAATTCCAAATTGATCCATTACTTTATTTCTTCAGATAGTACAATAATAAAAGTTTATTTTTTCAATTTTCTAAACCAAAATATTTTGTTAATGATATTTTGTCTTGAAATTGTCTTTATCAGGTAATGAATCAAAAGTGTAATACCTGCTGAGGTCTATTTTAAGTATTTTTTATTCTGAATCTTTGATAGCATAAAAGCAATGGATATGTTGGAAAAAAATTGAAAATATACATTTCGACTTGATTTGATGTTGCACTAATATATTGAAAATTAAATTCAATATAGGTAAATTTGAAGTAAGGCATACATGGCAAAGAATCTCAAAATAAATGTTTTAAGGTTTGGGGTTTTTTTAGGAGGAATTCTTAAGAGAATCTGGACATTTTAATCTTGAATTATCTAGAAAAAGAGATAGTTTGGCACTGTATTCATAAAAATAGCAGATCATTTCCATGTTATTAATGCATTAACACTTTTTATGTCTTGAACTTGAAAAAGGGATAGTGATAACACTTCATCTTGCACATCATGACATTTTCCTTAAAACATCATGTCTCATGGAGTAGGCTGCACATACATAAATACATTGTCAAATTCTTACCCTATTCAACCCTACACATCTCAGCCTACATTGCATTTCTGTGTTGTGGAAGGAGATGCTTTTCTAGGCTGGGCATGTTGAACACCAAACATCTCCACATGTTTAGGCCAGACTGGATGGGGCTCTAAGCAACCTGGTCTAGTGAAATATGTCCCTGCCCACAGCAATGGGTTGAAATTAGTCAATCTTTAAGGTCCCTTCCAACCCAGGCCATTCTATGATTCTATGATATGCAGTTCCTTGTTAGTTTCACAGTAAGATCTTAGTTCCGTTGCAATGGATGCAAAGATGAAGGATGGATTATTACAGTTGTGAATCATACAAAACCAATCTTTTTTTCATTTCAAGGTACATGACATCAGTACTTATTTCTTTCAAGCTTATGTTTTAAATGAAAATATCTTGTGCTAGAAAGATTATTAAGTTGCAAGAAATACACATTTGTATCAGGATATAATTCTAAACCTACATTGAAAAATTATACAATTGGGGTAATTTTAGTATTTATTACACAGTGAGACTTTTTTTAGTTTTATTGATTTTATATTGAAAATTTGATTAGCTTTATTACCCTGAAACCAATCCATGCTTTTTTTTTTTTTTAATTAGAAAATTTCAGTACTGAAAATTTCCATCAAATGGAAAAGAACAGAAATAATTACTTCTGTATTAATTTCCCCAGGGGCTATCACAAGTTTGTTTATTTGCTATGGTTGATACTAGCCATTCAGATGTTCCAGTAAAAGGAAAATAAATAGCTGCTTAAGGTTTCATCTTAGGTTAGTTATCCCTTAATAAGAAATCAAGAAAAATAATCAAAGGAGAGGAGTGAAAATAGCATAAGTAGCACAACACATCCAAACTCCCCATTTATGCTTAATGGGACCAATTCATGATTACACTTAGAGGGAGGAGAGAGAGAGAAAAGGGATACATATTTCTCCTCTTTGTTTAATTCCCCTCTAATTTTTATCACTGAGAAATATTTTCCCTCTTAAATTATTTCAAAGCATTCTGATCAGAGCTAGACTGGTCAGTCATATCTTAAAATATATAGCTATTCAGCTGAGACAAGATTGAATAATATTAATCAACACTAAGACAATTTGATAGTAATTGTAACCTTAATGCATTTTTAGCTACAAACTGCAGGAAATATGAGAAGTACAAGTTAATCACAGAGCATTGTACTTTGAGGGCAAAATAAATCCCTATGAAATATTGACAGTTTATGTAAACAGGTTTTGCTGAGAAATTATTTAAAGACAAAATAAATTATAATGCAAAAATGCTATAAAAACCTGAAGTGCTGAGTCAGCTACCAGGTAATGAAATGCCAGTCCACTAATGTATTCCAGCACAGCTGCTGAACTCACTTATATCACAAAGCACCTTTTCTCTGTTGGTCACAGCTGTAAAAATTCATATCAGTACACAAATATACAAATGCAACTTCTCAGAAAATATTTAGGTTGTAGAAGTGCAGCAAGGGAAAGACAAAAAAATGTTTACCTCAGGTCTTGTTGTTTCCTTTTTAATGATATTTCTGTGCAGATTTGTTCTAAAATTAAACGTGTGTTTGTGTTTTTTTTTTGAGATTGCCTTTTACACGATGCTAGATTCCTTTGTACGTTTTTTGTTGGTTAAACATATCCACACACTATATATCCTTAGTGCACAAAATTTCTTTTGCATTATTTATAGTCTAGATATACTTCTGCATAATGAGGTTTATCTCTCTCCTGCAAAACAAAAATGAGGCTGTATAATTTCCAGCAGTTTTACATCCTAATTTCCCTAGAACCCTTTCCTATTAGTCCATGTGAAAGTTGTTAATGATTTTCTTGATCACTTAAATCTTTTGAACGATTCTTCATTTTTGAAAGTGGAAAATTATGTTCCTTTGTTTTCCTCTGAAAGGCTGGTGCAAGTCCTTCAATGACTAATGAAAACCATTATATTGTCCAATGAAAATTAATTCCATTAAAAATAAATCTTTTAATTTTGGATCCTGTATTGTGGAAAAGCACTTTATATTAGCTTTCTTTAATGTACCAGATTTTCAAATGCCCCAATTGTGTCCCCATTTTCACCTGGCACATTTATTTGAACTGCAATCTTACATTTCATCTTTTCTCATTTAAGGTGCTGTCTTCCATAAAACCTGTTCTTTGTTTTCCTGAATACATTAAGATCCATTTCCAGCTTCATTAACATTTGGAAACATTTTTCAAAAGGTAGAAAAAAAATCAAACTTTTGTCATTGACAAACAAGATTTCTGTTAAGCATCTTCAATGCAAATAACTGCCAGTGCAATTCAGCTTCTTTTTTAAGTTTATTAAAAAAAATTCCTTGCCATAACACTTTGATTTCTTTTTCAAGTTTATTAAAAAAATTCCTTGCCATAACACTTTGACTTTGTCAGCAGATATACAGGAAGCACTAGATTTACAAGCCCATAGGCAGTTCATTTGCTTTTTATTTCAGATGCTTTGGATTGCAGCCTCTCAGCACTCATGCATGACCTTTTTCCAAAGCTCCTGTTTTTACCAGAGTTGATTTAATTGCAGAGATGAACTTTAACTTTTGAAGAGTCGTAATCCACTCATTTGATGCACATGCACTTTCTTGTACCGCACCAGAAAAAGATCCTGTTCAAGTTCAAAACTGCCTGGTCAAGTTGCTGAGCTAAAAGAATGTAAAATGTTTATTACAATGCTGTCTTACTTTCTGTTCTTGAGGAGGCATACAGTGACATTATTGTGGATGTCACCCAGGTGTATCCTAAACATGCACACAGATAACACAAACTTTAAAAGTTAAACTGTGATGATGTCTTGTATATGATAAGGTCAATTTTCCAATATCTTTGATTTTGATAAGTAAACACAAATATCTTCAAATCCAATAAACAAGTTGTCCTTTACTGGGGTGAGGGAAGAGAGATATGATGTAGGTTTCTTTTGGGATCCCAGTGAGAAAAGTCCTGACAACAAACAGCATAATAAAGCAACTGTTTAAACAAGACAAAACAAGGAGAAGAATATAGATAGCAAGTAAATTTTATCATCCTTACAGATTTTGGATGGTCCACTTTCATGTAGAATTGAAGAGAGCACATATGGATTTTCATGCAACACTCTGTATAGGTTATGTCTGTGGAGTGTTCCTCTCCAGTGGAGAGCAAACAAATTACCTCCTTTAAAGGAATATGTGTTATAAATACTCAGCTGTTAAAAATACATATCAAATCAATAAATGGAATAGGAAAATAAAGGAATACCCATAGGATATTTAAGAATGTCAGCTCCAGCCAGTAAGGATATTCAATGTCTGCAAAGGACTTTTAATCATACATAGTAGGAGCACTTTAATTGAATTGACTGGCCTAAAGTACAAGAACATAAGTTGCTGAGTATTAGGAGTTTGATCCAATATGTTGATCCAGTGCTAAGAGTTTGACCAACAAATAGATTCAATTATTTTAATAGGAAGGAATACCACTTTAAATAATTGTGTGATTAGTTTGTAACTCACATCCATAGCATCACTGGTCCTCATCCAAATCTTGCTGTAACATTAAATTTTAAATATAATAAAATGCAAGCAACTTTGGGAAATGGAAAGGGAACACTTTCTGGTCTCTGTATGGCACCTTGGAAGTCAGACATTTAGGAATGATGGAACCATGCAAACATTGGTATCTTTTGCTATTGATGGTATGGAGACATCTGCACGGGGCTGACAGATACAGTGGAGGACCTATAGGTAGTCTTTACTATTCCAGAGGGGGTAATTGCTGGTTCTTCCTGGGTATCCCAATAAAAATATAGTGGCATTATGTGTTTATGTTTAGAATGTGTCATCAATTTAGAATCCAAGAGAAGCTTGTTTCAAAGGGAAAATTTCTGTTCGTCTCAGCAATGTTTTGAGGAACACTCAGGGAAGGAAACAACTCCTTCCATAACAGAAGCTTTCTCCAAGACACTGCCTGGTGCATGAACAATTTTTAAGGCATATTGATGACATAATGTGGTCTTTATTTAGGTATTTTGATTATCAACCTTTATTTATATTGCACATGTAAATACTATAACTAAAGCTGACACTATAAAGTTTGAGTGCTTGACTGAGAGTATTAAGGCAGACATGCCTATTCCAAATATACTGTTATTTTTACTTCCATGAAAATTTTCTGATTCATATTGTAAAGGAAAAACACTGCCTGATGTCTACTGAAAGGAGATGGTATTATTCCCATCAGGTTGCTCCTAGTATAATCTATTGACTTTGTGTAATAAACAATCTTTCAACAAGTTAAATGCAGAATAGCAATATATGCTACTGGAATTCCAGTTGCATTATGCAGAAATTATAATTATGAACAAAAAAATATATACTTTAATGTAAAATCAAATATCTGACTTTTAGTATCATGTAACTCATAACAATGTAATCAAATAAATTTTATTAGGCCAGATTTCAATCTGGACTGTAATGCTATTAGAGAAAAACAAAACACAGCCATAATAATTGCAATAATAATAATAGAGTTAAAATTATTTTATGTTATGCTCACTTCTTTCAATACCCCTTTGTCCTCTCAGTTTAACAGCACCAATCTTCACATAATCATGTGCACAGCAGGGCTGGAGCTGGGTATAGGTAATGGTTGTAGCAGGTCATCTGTGCTCCAGGTTCTTCAAATTCACTGCAGACAGCAATGGTGATAAGTTTCTTCTTCTGCCTGGCCTTATTTTTTTTTTCTTTCTCCTTTATTGTTTTTACTGGGGACTGTTTTCCAATGAAGTTCCACATCATACTGTCCACTGATCTGTAACTTCACTGCCTGCATTAACTTACTATATGTGGTGTATTTTATGTTAGACACTTATTCTTTGTTGTCTTTGTTACTTTCAAACTTGTTTTATCCAGCTTCTAGGTCTTCATTTCTTTAACCAAACACCTCCAGTGTCAGCCTGTGGTGTACTTTCCTGTGCAGTATCCTGTTTCCACATTTCTCAAACTCTCTGCTATTAAGCTAGGCCTGTTTCTCTCTGCAGTGTATTATTATAATAGTGATAAATATCTCATTTTCACAGAATAGTTACATGTTGCTACTATCTGTGTTAAAACTATGTTTTCTCTAAAAATATGAGGAAAAGTAAAATTTTAGCCATAGCTATCAAATAATATGGAAAAAAAAAAAAAAGCTCTGATGAAGGTAAACCAACTATTAAGCTAGGCCTGTTTCTCTCTGCAGTGTATTATTATAATAGTGATAAATATCTCATTTTCACAGAATAGTTACATGTTGCTACTATCTGTGTTAAAACTATGTTTTCTCTAAAAATATGAGGAAAAGTAAAATTTTAGCCATAGCTATCAAATAATATGGAAAAAAAAAAAAAAGCTCTGATGAAGGTAAACCAAATGAAAGCTAGTAGTCATAGCTACCAAATAATTGGGGAAAAACAAAAAAGCTCTGATGAAGGTAAACCAAATGAGATCAAAGCTCCAGGAACATCAAGGAAAGTTCAGGCAAACCAAGCCTGACAAGTTTCACTCCTGAGGCCTTGTAAATTTTGTTAGTACCCTGGTACTAGCAAAGGCTATACAAGATTACTTGGCCAAAATGCCCCAGCTGGTCTCCTTCAAATTCAGTTTTACTGATCATTACAACTTGCTCCACATAAGAAAATCTTATTTCTGATTTTATAAGAATGAATTGAGAACTCTCCTAGACTTCAGATTTAAGATCTTGCTGCATGCTTTCATCTGTGGACAACATAATAATGCATTGGTCCTTTGTTTCTGTCTAAAATGTGGTATTAGTTTCTAGAGCTAGCTATGTGCAAATGCATATATTTGTGCATATATATGTATTTGTTACAAAATATTTGATTTTGTGTACAGACTTTGCCTTGGAACATACTGCTCACTGTGGTGAGGGTCACTTCAGAGTTATGAGTGTATTATCTGCCACAGAAAAATGTGAATATGTAAAGCAAAGTAGAAATAAATTTTGACCTTTTACTTCATGAAATTAGACTTAAAATACTTTTAGCATTCTCTCTCAACATGTTCCCAATATTGCAATATATTTCTTTTGGCCTTTCCACGTGGGCATTTGTAATTTCATGCCACTGAACTGTCTTTGAAAAAAGAGTAAGCAGCAGATGTCCTTGAGAAAGGACATTTGTCTTTGGACCTCTGTGAGTAGTTGGCCATAAAAGAAATGATATTAAATGGTGAGACAAGGACTTATTGTGACAATTTTAAAATGTGCCAAAGGTAGCCGAAGGGGATGGGTCTGAGTAGGTGTTTTTCATAAAGATGAGGTAGAATGTTATTTATTACTGCACAACCAAATTTAAGCAGGCTTTACAGAAAATTGGTGAACCTTCTCTTAAAAATTTTCGTTGTTTGCAAAATTTTTAAGCACATTTTAACGAATAAATATATGCATACATACATGCATACATATGTATATAATCTGAGAGCAAGATTCCCTTACTCATTTTAACGAATAAATATATGCGTACATACATGCATACATACGTATATAATCTGAGAGCAAGATTCCCTTTAAATGAGGTTTTATGTGTATTCAAGAATATAGATAAATCATTTTACAATGAGGGGATTATTCACAGGCACCACAAGAGGATCCTTTGGGACACAGACCCAACATATGCAAAGTCATATGAAATTTGCACTTGCCAACATACTCCTGAGGAGGCTAGAGCTAAACTAGTCCTAAATGGCCTCTGTGACACTCAAAACACTAAGAACCAGTGTTATCTTCTGATGATGATACAGTTTTCCATGGATATAGAACCACACTTTATACTGCAGAGGTGAGCAAACCCTCTCTTGTGTAATATTGAAAGCAGTTGAATTTGAAAAGATTTTTCCTCCAAGGAAAATTCTTTAAAATATTCTTCTTTTATAGAAATACTTTAATATAAAATATTGCCAAGCCTCCTCTCTGGAAGTAATCTAACTTTATTTTATTTTATTTTAATTTATTTTATGCTAGCAGGATTATAATAGGCTTGAATCTACTCATGGGATGCCTGAGGTGATAGAAGAACATGAAAGTTGTTCTGTGCAGTGCAGGGTGAAAATTCACAAACCTGCAAACACACAATGAGTGATAGATATCATGTATCATGGTGGCAGATTCCAGTTGTTCATTTCCATATTCAGCCTTTATTTGCAGCTAAACATTTTATTCTAAGAGGACGAAGAGGATCATTAGGTTACTTAAAAAAGCTGCAAAGAAAAACCTGAAGTTATTCAAGCTTGCACTAAAACCAAAGGAAAGATAAAAATCTCAACTAGGTCAGCTCTAGACTATTTGGAGCATTCTAAACTTACAGAATTTCATTTTATAGGACTGATAAAGGGAGAGGGATCTTTCATAATGTCTATAATTGTTAAAAGTAGGCAAAGCAAAAAAGTGATGGTAGCAAGAGGAAATGGAAATACCAACAGACAAGGATATTTGTCATTTTATTAGGATAGAGCTTAGGGGACCCAAATTATTTTTCAATCAAGAAAATCCTTCAGGAGGACTTGTTTACATGAAGAAGAACATAACACCCCCAGAAAACTCTGAAATAAAATTTCACTAGCAGTATGATGCATATTGTGTTCTGTGTTGCAAAGTGAAAATATTTTTAATCAGTGGAAATTTTATTGTTTAGGTCCATGCTTTTCTGTGATAAACGAAAAGTTTTTTTAAAAAATGCATTTTTTTCCTAACCTTTAGAAAATCATGTTAGTCTTAACTGAATTGGGGTCTTAAGGATAACATTAACCTTTTACATCCTATGATAGAACAAGTTCTTCTCTGACCTATTGATCATTAGTCACCTGAGAAAAGTTTGCAAAGGACAGTGACTTGAAATTATTGATCTCTTTCCAGCTAATAACTCCATTTTGAAGACGAGCTTGAAAAAGGAAGTAGACATTTTATAACTTATAATGGAAATTAATTTCTTATGCATTCAAAATGACAATCACATAAAATGATGTGACATTATGAGGAAGCATAGTTAAGAAAAAGAAAATGTAAAAACAATGAGAATGGATTTTTTACCTACTGTTATCTAAGTGCAGTACCAGTGGCATTGAAAAAATTGTCAATTGAAAGTTCATTAGGAGCAAAGAAGATTCAAAAATATATCACTAATATTTGTCATGTTTTTCAGCTGAATATGTTCTCCATTACTTTCATGCATTAATTAAAAGGATTATTTTCTCTTCTCTTCTCTTCTCTTCTCTTCTCTTCTCTTCTCTTCTCTTCTCTTCTCTTCTCTTCTCTTCTCTTCTCTTCTCTTCTCTTCTCTTCTCTTCTCTTCTCTTCTCTTCTCTTCTCTTCTCTTCTCTTCTCTTCTCTTCTCTTCTCTTCTCTTCTTTTATCTCATTGGTTTCTTTTGGAGGGAAGAAAGAAAACAAAATACAGAAAAGAAGAAAAAAAATATTGCACTTCCAATATCTTTCAGTGATGGATTTTAACTTTCACTTTGCCCTAAAACTCTAGCTACAATTTTTCACTTAAAAACATCCTTTACTTTTTATCATTTTTCTCTGAACAATTTATAATACCACAATCTCTTTCACTTTTCAATCTTCTCTAGAAATAAAATTTTCAGAATTACAACCATGTTAGAATACTTACTGGTTTTAGGAATTCTGTTATTTAATTATTTTACTATAATGTTTAGCTCACATTATGTTAAAGGCATTCTGGTTTGTTAGTGGTAATAAAGAAATTGTAAACATTTTCAGGTCTCTGAAATAGCTACTGATAAGTTATTCATACTTCTTAAGAAAAATCTACACATCCTGAAAAGCAAAAGGAGATTCAACTCTTTCCTTTAACTTTTTTTTTTAAAAAAAGAGGAATAAAGAACAAAAGAAAGAATGAACAAATGAACAAACTGTTGTTTTCAAACTGCTGCCTGAGGAAGAAGATACCAGTCCAAGGATCTTTCATGTACATCATTTAATGAACTTCACTCTAACAGTCATCCAAACTATATTTGTCTATCCATCTGCAGTAAAAGAACCAACAGAAGTTGCACATCTTGCACAAGATAGTTCTTCACCCTGCCTGTGATGAAAGAGTTTGCTCTGGCTACATACACAGATGCACTGATTTCTTCATGCATTGTATTACTGATATGGTAACAGGCACCACTGCCTTTGCAAGATACTGTTCTCCAAAAAATCCTTAATCCTCTTCTCCAAATATCTGTGAAATTTGGCTACATTTCACGTAATTTCCTTTAACCATCTGTGAAATCTATTCATTCTTCATAACACTATTCATCATTTTGTTATCAACTCACTTGACTATTTGTTGTGCCCAGCAATTTTGCGTGTTCTGCTCAGACACTCATAGTGGCCAAACCTCAGGCCAGGGCTCAGTTGTCCACCTGCAGACATTCACAGAGCAAGCAATGAGTTCCTGGTAATAAACAGCTCTTGGAAGATATGCTGCCAGTTTGCTCCTGTCTCTTATATTCTGGTCTAATAACCGGGCATAAAAAAATGTAAATAGGCAAGTCCCAATTTGTTTAGCAGTTCCACAAGCATAAAAAAATGTAAATAGACAAGTCCCAATTTGTTTAGCAGTTCCACAGCTCCCTTGTTTCCCAAATTTCCTGATTTTTTTCTTGTAGTTTCTTCTCTTTTTCCAACCACCCTCTCTTCTGACTTCTGATCATTTTGCAATTATAAAAATATCTTTTTCTTTTAATATAAATATGCATTCCATAGCAAGGCTCAAAGTAGCTCACAGCAGCAGGCATAGTAAGCAAGAGGTTACAAAAACAACCCGTAGGGTAGGCAGACTGTCAAATGAGACAAGATATAAAAGAAGAGAGCAAGACTTAAGAGGCAGTTTCCTCTATCAACTAAAGGTTCCCATGGGTCATGAAGCCACATAAACTCATCCTAGTTCTTTCAGTCACCTGACACTATTTAAACTGTACTATTACTAATATCACAACACCCACAAAACAACCACTGTCTCCTAACTGTATCTGCATGTGCCTCCAGAGAACCTCTATCCACTGTTCCTGAACTATTACAGTACTACCATTCTTCATTAACTCTCTCACTGTGACTTCTCTTACTCTAATGTGGAACCATCATGATTGTGACATAAGACTAAATTTTGCCAATGAAGACATGCAGCAGAACCATTTCTGAACCCAAGGAAGCATGTATTGCCCTAAAGAATATCTTCACATACTGAAAATTTACAACCCTGCTTGTGTCAGCAAAATACTCCTGATTCAATCCATTTGGACAAGACTCTCACAACACAAGACCTTATTTCTTGGAACTGTGCATCAAAGGTGTTACGTAAGGTGAAAATGTGCTGCCACTCAGAGATTAGTCAAATCATCTTGGTGTATGTGCAGAGAAGTTTTATGTAACATACAATCAATGTTATATCTTCTGTATTTCTCTGTGCGATTGTCTTTGCATTTTGAATTTAATGACTAATTCTAGAAATGCACATATATATATATATATATGAGAATTTTGAGAGTTCAAAAGATTTAAAATCTGACTGCAACAGCTTCTTATCTGTATGGAGCATAATATGGAAAAAACGATAATCCATGTTGGTGGTATCTTGCCTTTGAAGTTTCCTGACAGATTGAAAAGAGAGTAATTGTATTGCTGGCCACTTTGCAGTGACAGCTGGGTGAAGTCATTGCAAACACTGAAGATAAGTTTCCATATGGCAAGAATTCCTAACATTATTTGGTAATGACTAGTCTATGCTCATTAAGACCCAGAGCTGCATAACCTTATTGAATATGATTGTCTACTTAGAAATTCTGTTGTGTTGCATTTGTCTGCAATATGTTACTCATAAAAAGTGCCCAAGTCCTACCTCTTGGATTCAGGCATATATTTTGTTCATCAAAGGTAGAATATTTATGTATTTATATCCTCATCCCCACCACCCCTTGTCCTGCTCTCCCATTCTCTTTCAGAAATGGGATGAAAGAAATAATCATACAAATGCAAACAAAAATTACATTTTCAGTCAAGCTCATCTACAGTCAGAAAATAATTATACAAATGCAAACAAAAATTAAATTTTCAGTCAAGCTCATCTACAGTCAATAGTCAAAGAGTCTTTTCACAATTTCTATTACTTTCTGATTCACTGAAGCCCTCTAACACAGGACTACCAGTGGTAATTTTCACAGTTTCTATTACTTTCTGATTCACTGAAACCCTCTAACACAGGACTACCAGTGGTAAATTTCTCAATTAAAATTCCACATTTCCCACCTTCTTTCAGCCACTTTCTCTAGTGATGCTAAATACCTATATTAAGATAGACTAAATCAAGTCCTGGATTTCCATGTTTGAATATTTCATAACAAGAAGTGATAGAACTATCTATCTCTAAAGGCATTATAATATTTCATCCAGATGTGGCTTCTCATCATTGTTTGTCACTTTTTAAAACTAGGTTACAATATTAGATAACATAATCCATTTTTTAAAAAATGCAGCACTGATAAAAAATTCAGAAGAAGGATGTCAATATTTTGGAAATGTAACTGAAAATTTATGGATTAAAAAAGATTCAATCTATTTCAAAATAATTAGGTTTTTATTATTTTTGTAATCTTAATGTTTCAGAAACATGGATTGGCAAATGTTTTTTCAAAGATTGATAAGAGAGCACTTTTTAATATATAATAGCTAGAAATTCTAATACTACATTGTCACATATGGAAATTTCACCAATCCTACAATCTTCAAACAAATCCTTCCTCTTCTGGCTCCACTAAAAGAATAAAAAACAGTATAAAAATCCTTTTTCCTTTTCATAAGTGCTCACAGAAAAGAACAAAGACCAAAAGTTTCCTTTTCAAATTACATTCAACACACTGTAGAAAGCCATTAAACACAGTTAACTTAATTAGCATATATCTAATCTCATTCTATGTCACATTCTATACTTAAAATCATGGTTTTATCAGTTTCTTGTTTTGCTGGCAGTAGAATGTTTCGGACATTAAAGAAACTAAAGAAAAGATACATAAATATTCTCCTTTATGAAAATAATTATGCAGCAAAAGTCATATCTTCTATTTCAACCTTTTTGCTATGCATTGATCAAATACCCATGGGTTCTTTTTTACCAGAGCTGACATTATTATTCTTAGAACCACAGAAAGCCTTTGGTTGGAGTGATCTTTGAAGGTCATCTAATCCAACCTCTTGCTCAAACCAGGGTTAATTTCAAAGCACAGCTCATACTGCTGAAGTCTCTGTGGTTGAATTCTAAAAATCTCCTGGGCCACAGGGTCCACAGCCTAACTGGGAAACCTGATCTCAACTGTCAAACTTTATTTCTGTTATTTTCCTATCTACACATTCAAAATTAGAGACCTAAGAGACAATATTTGTTCTCATTAATAAAAACAGTAGCAAACTGTTGGAATTTATAAGTATAAAGGCTGGCAGTTCACTTAAAACCAGATTAAGTAGTTTTTAAGCATGATAATCATCTATTATCTACAATGTTAGTGGAAAGAAGCAGACATTTCTAGCATTCAACTTGTCTGATCTTAAAGTGCAAATCTCAGACCAGCCAGATACTTCTAAAAGGCCCCAACAGTGCCTGTTATCTACCTTTGATTATAACAAAAAGGCTGAAAATTACTGACTTATACATATGGACACATTCTAGTGTCTAATGTTAGACATCACAAATCTTAATCTTGGCCCTTCAGTGTTTTTTATCGAGTGCTTGTGTACACCAATTTTTACCTAATCCTTAAAATTAGTCTACCAACTGAAGCTCATTTTGAACCTTAAAGCATGCTTAGCACTTAGGTATTGGCTTCCAGTATGATCAGAAGATCTCTTTAAATTTTGCCATAATTCACAGATGTTTAAATTCTGAAACCAATTAATATTTTAATCCTTTAAATGTGTTTGAATTGAACTACATCCAGTATGTGTGTAAATCACTGAATGAAATACAAGAAAAAAGGTCAGGTTACTTTCAGTTAGAGCTTGTGGAGGAAAATGAGATTATCACATTCAGTGAAATTGTACAATGTTGCTTAAAAATTAGAACACATGTTTTCTTTTAATTAAAGAGGTTTTTATTAATATCTCAGTGAAGTTCATAAAATATCTAGACTAGATCAGGACTTTTTAAACTCTGTTATTGATCATGGACCACTAAATGAATAAAATGTGTAAGAAACTGCCTGGGATAAAACCAATCAACCAACTACTTATTGCTCACCTAAAGTTGTGCATTAGTCTCTGAAAACCAAACACTTTCCAATCCTCTGCATTGCTCTGAGTGGTCCATCAGCTAGGCTCTGCTTCTGGCAAGGTTATACACCAAAGGCTGTCTTTTTTTTTCAGAGAACTCACAGGGAAAAAGGAAGCACCCATCACACAGCATGGAAACTAGCCTGAGACAGCCAATTTGTATCCATGATCTGCAGAAGATTCATTACAGGAAAACAAAATTTATGATGTTTTCTATGTCTATTTCATCCAAAAATTTATGCTTGCACTGGCTCGAAAAGCAGCACCATTCTTTGCTCTTTTTTTATTTTCTGCAAAATTTTTCAGCTTTAATAACTCTGTATTTCCTCCCTATCGAAATAGGGATTGAACATATGCAAATACAGAAGATATATGGTACCATCTGTACAGTACTACATCAATGGTCTATGTTATAGATTTCTGCTCAAAATCTAATATTAGCAAGAAGTATACTTAGGAATATACACATACAGTGACTGAGATACAACATAAGACAAAAGATTTAATTAAGAGAAAAAAATGGACCTTCCCATGATTGTCTTTATTTTTGGATATTTCTTCAAAATTCTTTAACTAGGAAGTCTACCTTCTCTTTATTCTTCCTGTAATGACATTCTTTATTTACCAGCACATCTCTTGACTCTTCGCAGAGGACATTGGTGCTTTAGCAGGAGTCATCTTAGGTAACCAGGGAGAACATCTTTATTTCATGTCTCATTAATTCATCAGTTGAAATGACAATTACATTGGAAAACCAATGCACAGAAAGCAAGAAACTTCAGAGATCATCAGCTAAGCACAGAAAAACAGACCACATTAACAGAAGAAAGTCCTCATACTGTAGATTTCAGTTGTATCTCAGAGAGTTTTCTGTGTACCTCATTTTACATATCCCCATTAATCAAATAATCAGCATGGATAATCACAAGCAAAGATACTCTTTACAGCTCTTGCAGGTTTTCCTCTTCATTCTACTTCTAAACTGTGCAACTGGGAGAGCATAGAAGCTGTTAATGCTGCCTACAGTGAGTACCACTATTTGTTCTTTTTGAGATTGTGTGTTTCATGAGTGCATGTAAAGAAAATGTTATAAATGTGGCATATTATTAAAGTGAAAATAAATAATTTAAAATGTTTACTGTGACATATTATAGAGGAGTTCATAGAGCCAGACATGGAGAATTAACCCATTAATGAGACTGGACAAAACCTCTCATCAATGAGCAGTGAGATTTTTGCATGGCTTTTCCCTCAAGCCATGTAAAGTTCACAGTAAAGAGAGAGTAAAGTCGTATTTATGTCCTGAGAGCTGCTTGATATTGGGCATGTGGGGGAGAGTTTCTGGTAGAGGTCCATAAATGGGTTAGACATAAGAATAGTAAACATTACCACACTTCATGTTCAGGGGAAGAATTTATGTACAGCTGAAATCTATATACAGATGGGCAGGGCTATGGGGAGCTGCAAACCAGCCCTGCTGTGGAATTCCTGGAGCAGGACCTGGTGGTCCCTGGGGACTGATGTGGAGTCCTGGGCCCTGGGCAGGGTGATGGGAGCTTTGGGGGTCTGGGCAAGGACATTTAGAGCTGTTTGTGCCCTCAGGGACATGGCAGTGTCTCAGTGCTTGCACAACTTATAATGAATAAAATAGTTTAACACAATACACGTTGGCATTGTGTGACAATGCACAATGGTTTTAAAGTAGGAAACAATGAACTCTTCAAAACATTAACTACTGCAGGTTCTCAAGCCTTTGGAAAAACACAGGTTTACACAATGGTTTTAAAGTAGGAAACAGTGCACTCTTCAAAGCATTAACTACTGCAGGCTCTCAAGCCTTTGGAAAAACACAGGTTTATCAGACAGAGAAAGCTTTGGCTCGATAATTGGACCCTTAAATTCTGTTTTCTACAAGTGAACTTGACTTCTAAGCTGCAATATTAGGCTCTAGTCAACAGTCAGTGGGGTGAGAGAGCTAGCTAGCTTATTCCAAAGTAGTCTTTTCAACTCTGTCATCTGAATGTCTTTAGATTCTTGTAGCTGCACTGCCAAAATATGATAGAGACACTTACATCCATTCCTCTTTCATAATAAGTAAAGCCCTAAGATGAATCAAAATTTTCATATTAAAAAAAGTACAAAGTCTGAGCATTCACAGAAGACAAAAAGCACTTTTCTAGACAGCATATACCATACATATAATTGCATAAACTACATAAATGGCATCATAGATAATTATTTTATTTCTCACTAGAAAAAGGCATGAAAGAAAATGATATAGCAATTTAGCAGGCAAAACGTGTGAGGCTGATACAATACATAATTAATTGCAACATAATTCATTGGGACAAATGTCAGCCCATAATGAAAGTTATCAGTTATATATGGCTTTCCTTTTTCTTATAAAGTGCCAGTTTTCTATGGACAAGGATTGAATTGTGCCACAAACAACTATGTTAACCAGTAATTTATTTTCAGTTTAACTAGTACTTTAAGAAAACAAGCTATTGTCAGCAGTGAGCTTGGTACTAATTAATTAACCAGTCTGATGAATGCTGCAATTTTCAAAAAAAGAAAACAGTAATAGAAAGAAAAAAGCATCATGCCAGTAAATACTAGCTGTGTTTCAGTACTTAAAATTAAAATTAGCTTGATGTTTTACTTGCTTACTACTGTTAGCTCCATAATGAGTGTTGACAGCAAATTTACCTGAAGGCTGCTATACGTAAAATATTATATTACACATAAAACCTCTTACAGTAGCTGAATGTTCAATTAATTATCAGCATCAGGAAAGAAAGCATACTAAAAGATCAATACCTTCACTACATTCCACTATATGACATCTGAATAACCTTACTCAAGTCTGCTGAGTATTTCCTAGAACTCTAGAGGCCAATCTACAAAGATTTGGAAATATTCAGATTTAAAGTTCAGGAAGCCTGGTATGTTAATTCTGCTCATATCTTCTGAATATGTTTTAGAAGGAAAGAGATGTCCATAGCTGGGGTGTTGGGTTAGGTACAGAAAAGCAGGTGGAATCTTAAGCAGTGAGAATATTTTTCCATCAGTAGCTAACTCAACCCCACTGTAGGCAGCTACATCTGCTGTGCTAAAGAGGCAGGGGAAGTGAAGAATTCAGTGGTGGATAGGGACACTGTTGAGAATACCCTTCTAAAAAACAACCTTCTTAATGTTTTTATATATATATAAATATATGGGTTGGTTTTTTTTAATAGACACATTTAGCTGAGTTCTGAATTGGGCTTTCTCTTTGTGGTTACAGTGTGCTGAATATTAAAGAATAGGTAAAATTAAGGGTGATCTAAAGCTCTCAGTATAGCTACATCTTCTCTGGTAACTAGGTCAGAATGATATTCTGTGAATAAGGTATGAAATATACAAGGTAAATATTAATCTTTGATCACATGAACAGCTCCTGTTGGTGTAAATGCTAGAAAGCAAGCTTCATTGCTTGCCTTGATATAGTGGTTATATACTACAAACATTTCATAATGTACTGAACTCCCATAAATCAATTTGAAATTAGTTTACTGTCACGCTGATAAATCTCATTTTATCATTATACCTTGAAGGTGATTTAACAAGTATTTCACAGTGTATAATTTATACCATGTTAGGGAGACATAAGAAAACAAGTGTTCCAAACCAATAATTATTATCACATTCATTTATAAATTCTGCTATGTTAAAGATTTGAATAAAGCTTTTAGATACAGTTTGTACATAATCGTATTTCTACTCTGTAAACTCTGTAAACTCTGAAATCTCTTGAGTTAGTTTACATCCTTTTGTCATTTATATAACCAGTTTTTCCTAAGACTTGAAAGGGATCAACAATCAGTGTAAGGATGAATTGTACTAAGAAAGGTTGCTTGGGGTTCTAAGTATGCATTGTACTAAGAAAGGTTGCTTGGGGTTTTTTTATCTTTTTTTGCCTGTATTGCCTCTGATAATTTCAAGCATTATAAATACATGTGCAGGAAGATATTTAGATTGGTTTCTGGAGTTGTCTTTGGGAAGAATATAATTGATAATTCTCTCCAATTCACCACTTTCTTGTCTCTTTTAATGATAAATTGAATATTGTCTTGTGGAGCAACATATACACAAGATTATAACTGGCTTCATGAAATTTAAGAATGTGTACTTATTCACAGTCTACATATGGGTAAGTAGAGTCATGACATTATGTGTACTCATGGTTTTTCTGGCTTCCAAAAATGGATCCAGTCACAGCATATAAAGATATAATTACATTCCTGATCTACCTGTAGAAACTCTTCTCATTTTTTCACTGAACGAAAATTTTGATTTTGTCACACAATTGGAAGTTATAGCTATTTGATTCAAGGCAGGCATTTATCTTGGCAACTGTGTGTGAATATCTGAATTTTTTTCACATTATGAGAGATGTAACTACTGCACAGTGAAATGCAGTGCAGGGATTTCTGACCTCAGCCATGTGAACTACCTAGCAGTCCTGTGTTAATGCAGAAATGTCCCTACCAGTATTTGGCTAGTATTTTTTCATGGTTCTTCATTAAGTGGAAAGACTGTCACCCTGTCTCTACTGCTGCATCATGGTCACCAAGAAAAACCAGTATTATCATTGCTAGTAACAGACCAGTGGTCAAAATAGTTCTAATTTTACCATATGCTAAATGCATGATGCTTTAGCTTTGGTCAGTCAGGTTGCTAGAAAACTAGCCTGTGTGAACTTAAGTTTGGTATCCAGTATCTCTTTTTAGGATACACAGTTAAAATATAAGATAATAGTACATGTTGTACAAGTTGGAGTAAAAAAGTCACTAATTTCCAGTTGCTGGTCATTAAAGACACAAGCCTTGAGAGTTTTGAAAAGACTGCTTCAAACATTAGAAAGAAAAAAAGTACTAGACAGATGAAAAAAGAGATTTGAACAGCAGCATAAACACCTGCCATGGCCTAGGAACACAACAGCCCAGCATGAATTTACATGCAGCCCAGGCTGCCTAGAAACACCTTGCCATGAGAGGAGATCTCCAACAGAGGGAAGAGGGGGGAGAAATTTTCACCGAGGGAGTTATGGTTGCAGAAGCACTGCAGGATGGTGAGAGCCAGGCATGTGCCCTTGAACTGCCTGCCAGCTCTAGGCTCCAGCTTTCCCTCTCTCTCTCCCTCCCCTAATCTGCTCTCAGAGTCCCTTTGAGGGACCTGGGACATGCCCAGCATTTGTTCCAGGCTGCACATGATGCTGCAAGTGTACTTGGGTCTGTGCCTGAGTGTGTCTTTTTTTCCTCACAAATTCAGCATGTTTTTCAAGCAATTTGAGTAGACATTTTAGCCAGCCATGTTGTACTTCAACATACAGAAGATAATCTTCACCACAGCCTGTAGTGCAGAGAGCAGAACTGAAGCACCTTGGTGTCTGGCATATTCCACAAAATTTAATTTAAATAAAAATAAAGTTTATTTTAAAACTTTAAATTTAGTCTAGGAAAAAATGAGTTGCTCATTATAATGAGTTCCTCTGGCACTACTAAATTTCAATTTACTTAGAAGCATGAACATCTGATTCAGGCATTGTTCAGCACTTTGCTGCAGTCTTATATTTAAATATTAGCATGCAGAGCCATGTTCTGTGATATATTTTAATAAGGTAAAGTCATACATCATGATAAAATATTTGCTCTCTCTCTTTGCAACATTTCTAATAGATTAGGCAGACAAATATAAGGGAATCAGTGGCTGATCTTCCATGTGATTTCCATATGATCTGTTGAAACTTAATGCAAAATCTAGTGACCTAACATTCACTTTAATTAAATACATCAAAAATTGGATTTCTTGCTTTATTATGAAGTCTTATGCTTTTTAAAAAAAGTTTATTTGGCTTTTTTTTTTTTCTGTTAGAGGAGAAGAATATTATCACTAATATTGAAAAAAATAAGCAGAATATAACAGAATAATAATTTAACTATTCCCCTTCACTATAACCATCTTCAAATCTGAAAGCACCAAAGACAAGAAAGTGGGGAGAAAAAAAAGGATCACCCTAATTTTGGTCAATTGGCAAGATTAGAGGCATAACAGTTATATCTGATCTGCAGTGATGCTGAGAATGTCAGTTTATGTGGTGTTTATTAAATGGAAAAAACATATATAACTATTTTCCCCCATTGTTATAATTTTAGTGATTTAGATTGTTACTAGGTATGTAAACATACTTCTGTATTTCTAATATGAGAAGTCTGTTTGATTCTACACAAGATTTTATGCTGAATAAATGAGGTTAATACTCAATAAGATTGCTTGATTTTCTCTCTTTATTTTTAAATGAATTTTGGCAGGAAAAATAAGTGTTAAACCTCCTTTAATTTCTTACTTGTAAATGCACTTTATAGTTGCACAAGATCTTGTGTCTGGTTTCTCTTCCCTTTATTGCCCAAGCATTTAGAAGAATATGAAGTCAGTTTTTCACTGTAAAAGGTCATAAATGAAATGGAATGCAGCAAATCTGACAACAAACACTTTGCAGATCTATCTGAGGCCATTTAAGGGCTGTTTACTTTTGGATGAAGGATTACCTATTAAATCTGAAAGAGGTTGCAAGCTGAATAAACACCATCTAGTAGGGTCAGTGCTCCTTATTGTCATGCAGCAGAAGGAACAAGAATGTTCTAGGTAGACTGAGGATGAATCATAAATCTAAATCATACTGAAAGTATTAGAAAGTGCTGAGGTGAAATGGCACTAACAGAAATGGCAATTTTCAACAGGTTTTTTTTTTTCAGGAAGGATATGGTTCAAAAATAAAAAGGATGATTAAGTCTTTTCTTGTAAATAAAAATGACAGCCTACACTCTCCTAGAGAGAGGACAAATGGCAATATGTGATATGGGTGTATCTATAGGTGTGTGACTGTAAAAGACTAGTTCATATGATCCTCCCAAGTCATTTCAGTGGTGTAACACTAAAAAAAGCATTAAAGGATTTAGTATCATAAAGAATTTTCTAAGGCATATCCCTATGCTTTGTATGGGGGTGGAAAAATAAAATCTAGAATGAAGGAAGGGTGAAGAAATGGGTTTGCAAATTGATATTAAATAAAAATATTTTTTATAATCCTGATCATGAAGGAATTATTGAAATGTGGTATGCTTTCAGCTGATCTGAACAAGGTGTGGGAAGTGCAATCTGCAGCATGTTTGCCTTAGTTGTAGGATGTGTGCCACTATCACTTTTCTAAACTAAGTCCAAGTTCTTGGGTGTCGTTTAACTGATGTTTGTTCTATATGTCTGTTGCTTAGAATAAGTGTCAAAATACTTTCCTATCTTCTTTACTTAACTGTGGCATAGAGGTCCAACACCATGAGTATACTTGAGCTATCAAGATATATCACTTCATCAACACTACATGAGGAAGTGATATATGTCATTCTGATTTAACTAGTAGACATATTTTTTTTTAGAGAGAACAAAATCCAATGCATGTTTAGAAGTAACTCGAGTCAATGCACTGAACCTTTTCTTGTTTATGACTTCAGAAGAAAATTCTGGAGTATCGTTATGAGTAGAAATTATTAATTCTCATTTCACTGTTTTATTGTCACTGAAATGAGAGTAATTAGTCTATAGCAGACTTTCAACTCCCTTCTGGTGCACTACACTCTAGAAGGAATTTACATGTGTGTACCAGTTTGCTCCTGCTACTCTGATCAGGGCTATAAATAATACAGGATATGCAATGATGAATATTTGAACTGAACTATATATATATTTTGCATACTGTTAACCTGAGCTTCTAAGGAACTTTTGAAAGTCAAATCTTCTCCTTGACAGTGGGTGCTGTTGGGGAAAGTACCCAGCTGATAAAGTCAGTAAGAAATAAGGTTCATTGTAATATGGCACCTTCTTGAAGGCAAGTGTATGATTAATTAACCTTCAGAACTAGATCAATGGTGCCAGGTTATTATCCATTTACACTGGTTTTGTGTTTGCTTTCTTTATCAACAGGCTATGCTCAGTGGGAAAATTAATGGTAAATAGAAAATTTATTTTCCCTCACTTTGTGCCAAGAGGGCTTAAAATTAGATAATTGTGATAGATTAGACATCTGGCATCAAATCTGACCTCTTTCAATGTTCTGTTCAAATGCATTATAGTGTATAACATCACTGCCCCCTGCTAGGATAGGTTTAAAGTGCAAGGCAACAGAAAAATACTGTTCACACATTATGATACAAATTCTTAAACATAATCTCAGAACTTCTATTAGTTGACACTTTAAATAGCATCATGGAAAATATTTCAAGCTTTTCACTGGATTTGGTTCCATTTGCTTTTACTAGATTGAAAACAGGAGATTATAGCCCATGAAGGATTTTCTCCTGAATTCTCTTCCTAAATATTTTAATCTTTTCATCACTGCCAGATTGCAGAATCACAGAAAAACAGAATGCCTGGTTATGAGTTTATTTTTTTTTCCTACCTATGACTTATGTGTGCAATTTTCAAAAGCCTTTTCACTTTTTATTGCTATTTAGGTTTGTGGATCCATAAGTAAAAATGTTGAATTCTGAATCCTCTTCTGATTATATTTGAATATATTTCTTCTTGAGAATAGTGGGATGATTACTTATTTCTACCAGGGATGTTAGAGCTATTAATCTCCCTTCAGCTCTGTCATTGATAATGCTTTAGGCTGCAGTCGAGCTGTGTGTTGGCTGTATTAATATGCATACTGTTCTTTGTCACCTCATTTATTTCAATGCTCCCAAGATAACAACCTGTTCTTCACAGAGAAATGGAAAACTCCTGTGCTCAGTATGGGACAGTATTTTGGTATTAGCAAGTTTCATTTGTTTAGGATACTTTAGGACTACTCTGTTTTCTTGAATATTGTTTCTAAGTTTGTCTAAGTCATTCTTTTCGGGTTCATTGTCCCCATTTTAATATCCTCTTCCACCTTTGTAAGTATAAATTTAGTGATATCCTTTATCTCCTGTCACTTTCATATACAAAGAAAACCATTATGCTCCACATAATACATGGTACATGATATATGTGCTGTGTAATAATAGTTTATCTTGCTGTTGCTACTTTCTTGTATATTCTGCTACTCTAAGTAGCAATGCCAGGCACCCATATGTGCTAGATATGGAGCAAGGGTGGCTGGAAAGAGATGCAAAGAAGGGACCTGGGCATCCTGCTGGACACCAACCTTCCCATGAGATGCAATGAGACCTTGCAGTAAAAGTAGCCAACAACTTCTGCAGCTGTATTAGGCAGAGTGTGGCCAGGGTATCTTCCTGAGGAGACACATCTGGAGTGCTGGAACCAGTTCTGGACTCCCCAGTACATAAAAAAACCCATGGATTATGACAGTGAGTCCAGTGAAAGGGCATCAATGCACTGCACAAAAGAAAATTACTGCAAAATCAGGATACTGTATAATTAAGAGCAGTCACCAACAATATAATCTGTACCAGCCTAAAGTTGTACATGTGTCTCCGTGAGTCTTTGGAACAGTCAAAAACACTCTCAGTTCTACCTGGCCTCTCCTCTGAGCCTACTCTTCCCTTGCAGACTGACAATTTCAGGCCACGAACTGGTATACTGAAACACTTTAAAGTTATTCTTTGACAGATACTGCCATATACTTGCAAGAGCACAAGTTTCATGCTCCAAGATTCAAACTGTGGGTGCTGATGCTCTCACTGGATTTTCCGTATAACTGCAGAGCCATGAACTTAGTCTGTTGCCTTTCCAATGAAACCAAATGAGCTTTTCAGATTTTAGAAACTGAGGACTGCATTTCCTGAAGACTTTTATGCTATGAGGATGCTCCTAGAAAATCTAGTACATAGTGGCAAACTATTACACATCTTCTGCCAAAATGGTATTAAGCCACCAAATGATAAACTGATCTATGATGAGGAGGGTAAGGGAAAAGGGGAAGAGGGGAGAGGGAAGAAAGCTGAGACAAAATCATTGATGTTAGAAAAGACCTCTAAGATCAATGAGTCCTTCCTCCTCTACCTCTTTTGACACCGTAACTTTTCATAGACAATTTGATTAAGGGTAGAGATTGATTAAAGGGAGAGAAAGAATGCTCAAAAGTAACATTATATCAACTAGTGACTAAATTCTGATGAAATACTGGAGAAGTGGGATGGACTGACTTGAGCCCTGACCAACATTTTCAAACTCTTGAATTTAAAGATTCATGAATAAATCAAAATTAAGAGAACAAAATGAAAATGTACTAATTTGTAAGGGTAAAGACCAGCACGTCAAACTGATTGTTGCATTGAAAGTACATAAAGTGGTTGCTCTATATTTTGTCTAGGTGCATTTGTAGGAGTATACATTCTTGATTCATTCTAGATTAATGCTTTAATATTCTGACTCCAAGGTGTCTATTCCATTCCTTATTAAGAGGGTGAGCTGCTGTAATTTTGCACAGTGCCTTAAGCATATTCTCTGCAGGTAAAAATCAGCAAACTCAATAATTAAGGTCAGATCAGATTTATTTAAATGGCATCTAAGTAATTATATATCTCTGTGTAACTGTTCAGACTGTTTTTTGTTCAGCTGCATTTAGACTTCAAAGATAAAGGATATCTTCTTCGATGGCCTGAGAGTTCTCCTGAAGGCTAAAATTGCACATATAATCAAACAACATGCAGTTTGAAAAGTAAGACTGTAGATTTGACTCAAAGTAATTGAAGATTTAAATATCTTCCTGAACATGTACTGAGGAAAACTAAGCATTTGTTAGATATTGCAAAACCTCCTTGGACATGAATTTTGCAGGCCCCATTGCAAATCAGACATGTTCTTTCTTCCTCTTTCAACACAGAAAAAAAAAAGCAGCCAGAAAACTGATAGCTTTGTACTATGCATATGTCATTTAGATGTGGAGTAAGAACATCTTTTTAGATATTTGTAAAATGCTTACAACAAAAAACATATTCATGACATACTCAATGAAATGCTTCAAAAGAGGTTATTTTCTCTGTTCATCTTACAAGATCAGCTCATACTCTGAATATTTTAAAAAATGGATGACACGGATGCTCCAAATGGATTCAACCAAAAGGAGCAGTCCCTTTTTTAGGTCACTCCCCCCATTCCTTTCTTCTCTCCATAATGTTAAAGCAGGAAAAGCAGTGATGTTAAATTCAGATATTACATACTCACAGCTGTATGTTTTCTCCTCTGAAAAGAAATTGTCTTCTGGGAATTTGTGTTCACATAAAGACTCCGGAATCTGTCCAGTAACAAAGAATGAAGCACTCCTGTTCATTGGTCTGGTCCTAGATCCTTTCCACTTGTATAATTGGCATCATGACTTCTCCAAAAAGCAGTATTATTTTTCTCTAATAGTTCTTTGTCTATGTAGATAAATCTCCCTATTTTTCCTGTATTTATGGTCTGGATTTGTATGATGATAGACAAATCTGAAGACAAAGAAAATACAGAAATATACTTAAGACTGATATCTTAGTAGGGTAATTCATCTCAGTACTCTGGTATGTTCTTGTTTCTTCTTCAAAAGAAAAAAAAAGAAAGAAATGAGACTCTTGATATGGAATATTTAAAGGTATTTACAGTTTCAGTTATTAATCACGGCACAATAAAGCCCTGTAAATATCAGATTATAGGAAAAAAACCCACATTCCGTTCAACTGAAGGCCTCATTTAAGTGAGGGAAAGAATCTGTTTCTAGGTAATTTCCTTTGAATAGCTTCTCTGAATTAACCCTTGGTCAGGACTTTGAAAGAAAAAAATCAATCCAATTGCATAATTTGTTCTTCCTGAGGGACAGTGTATGGAGAGAATAGACACCAGTGAGAATTCAGAGAATGTAGGAAGACAGCTTTGTGGCTTCAGCCTTAGATGGCCACAAAGCTGCCCAAGGCAGAGCCCATCTGTGACTGTGGAAGCATCTTTAGGATAATTTCTTTAAGAATGAAGAAAAATGTTGTTGCACAGAAACAACTGTGGCCAGAGATTCCTGAGGGACAGTGTATGGAGAGAATAGACACCAGTGAGAATTCAGAGAATGTAGGAAGACAGCTTTGTGGCTTCAGCCTTAGATGGCCACAAAGCTGCCCAAGGCAGAGCCCATCTGTGACTGTGGAAGCATCTTTAGGATAATTTCTTTAAGAATGAAGAAAAATGTTGTTGCACAGAAACAACTGTGGCCAGAGAGGAGTGAGAAGTCTTTAAGAATGAAGAGAAATGTTATTGCACAGAAACAACTGTGGCCAGAGAGGAGTGAGAATATGCGAGAGGAACAACTATAAAGACACCAAGGTTAGCCCATGGAGGTCTATGGTGGAGCAGATATCCATCTGCAGCCCATGGAGGAGCCCATCCTTGAGCAGGTGGATGCCTGAAGAGGCTGTGACCCTCTGGGAAGCCAACACTGGAGCAGGGTCCAGCCATGGCCTGTGGCCAAGAGGAGAGAGGAGTCCACGCAGGAATGGAAAGCACCAAGGATTACTCTTCCTTTAGATTTACCTTTGAGTTTTTCAGTCTTCTTTCTGCCCTTCATTCATATTGTTCGGATAAACTCATGTATTTCCCCCTCAAATCTCTCTCAAAAAAGATTTAAATAATGAGGAAAATAGTCCACCTTGTTTGCTCACTTAAACAATATCTTACTCCAGCAGCATGCTGTTTAAGTCTGCTTTGACAGTGCAGACTGATGCAGACAAGCTACATGGAGGATCTTTGAAGTTCCTTTTACAAACATACCTTTCTACCCCTCATAGCTTTTCCTACTTTAGGGATGACACTATAATTAAAAATAATGTAATAATATGCAGTAAAGGAATCAGGAATCAAAAATGTTTGAAAATGTTCTATCGTATGATATGCTGCTCTGAAGGTTTATGAACATGAATTATATTCTGCTCATCAGGTTGGTTTGGCAATAAAGTAAGTTTGTAACCGAAATGGAAGACACCAAAATAATCATTTCTCAAACCTTTCTGTTAGATTCTATCTTCTATCACACTATGTGTACACTTACATGATTCGTGCAGCTGCACAATATTGCACAAAAATATAAGCTATCTTTCTCTAAAACCACACTGTGGTTAGATGCAGCTGCACAATATTGCACACAAATATAACCTGTCTTTCTCTAAAACCACACTGTGGTTAGTGTTGACTTTTCAAACCCAAATATTCCTCATCAATTTCTGCTCATTACCCCTCCTTCCACCACCTAGTCAGGCCCCAGGCAATTCATTCCCAGTCTCCACTGGCTAATTCTGCATGTGTTTAGCTAGAGATATGTTCAACACATCTCATCTCTTTTCCCATTCCCTCATCCAAACTTAAATCAAAGTGCCAAAATATGATTATGTAGCACATGAAGGATAATTTTTAAAGCATATTTTCCAGTACAGGAAATTTTTGAAAGAAACAATACACTTTGGTAGGGAATTACTGCTGAATGAGTACAATTTATTTTGTTTCAGTTAAAGTTGTTATTCTATGATCAATTGTATGATTTTTGGAAGATTTAAGAACCTAAATTTTCCTACATGTCATATGTAGGCTAAGATCTTCACCATATTACGAAAAACAGACCTAACGTATATTATTTTCAAATGGAAAACTCTTTGGAAGAACAAGTCAATTCCACTGTTTTCATCTCACAAAGTGTGAACCTTTAAACATAGCTACTATTAGAAGATAGGGGGGGAAAAGCAGTTCCCCTACACCATCCTGCCCGAAGTGTGAACTTTTAACCTTGCTACTATTAGAAGATAGGGGGGGGAAAGCAGTTCCCCTACACCATCCTGCCCCATGAGGAAGACTACTAAAAAATAAGTGACAATGTCTATTGAATATTGAAAGCCCTCGTGTTTACTAGAGCTGTCTGCAGTCTCACCATCCATTCAGATTAAATGCTGAATGAATTGTGATCATCAGAACACAGCTAAGGAAAATTATCAAAAGAAGGGTGAAGAAAAAAGAAGAAACAATGCTCCATATCTGAGGATTAACAGTTTCCCCAAAGGTCTGACTGGTATCTGTAGTAGTACAATAATTAGGTCTGCTGGGAATACTCCTCCAGGAAGAGAGATGGTCATTCATGCTGTGGTATGCCTCTCCTAATTTCAAACTCAGCAGTACATTCTTCTCCCATAATTGCCACTATATCTTTGGCATGAAGCACTCAGTTTTGATGATGACAACATTGTGGGCACTTTTTTAGTTACTTCATTGAAGACTTCATTCATATAGACTTAGATAACTGAGTGAAAAATCATTACCAAACATGTCTCCTCCTTACTGTGAGAAGACACCTTGTCAACCAGCACAGTTCTAATATGATTTTGCAGTCTGAGCCTTTTGAGGTCCTTGGGATTGTAGCACTTTGGCTCCATTTTTTTTGCCTCCAGAGACTCTGGTGCTTCTGTTTCTTTAATAAGAGTAAACCCTGTATTACTGGTCTTCCCATTCTGGATGGTCCTTTTATTGATGTTGCTGCTACACCACATATCACTCTCTTTCCCACTCTTCCCATTTGAACTTCTGTCACCTTGAAAACAATTTCAGACCCTACCAGAATATGTTTAAATTATTTTACATAGAGCTGTATCATTATAAAGAGGGAGAATCAGTTCAATATTCTGCATGACTGGAGGAACTCACAGGCATGAGGGATCACCAGCCAGATGTATTTCTCTATGGGAAACATGAATGCTTGCCTAATCAAAAGCACTTGACATTTTGAATAAGGCATATGATGATATAGACCATTTTCCTTTACATATTTTTTCAGTGATTCTGTGTAATGTGACCTAAAAGTTTAATAGTCTGAGAAGTTCACACAGACATGCAAAAGATAAGCATTTAGCAGTTTTCTTTAGTGGTGTTCCCACCTGTAAGTACTGCTAAATGAACTTAAACTGACATGACATTTTTCATTCATATAACTTCATCTCAGTATTTAAAACATCATGACAAGAGCCTTTAAGTCTATGATTGAGCTATGAGCTTTAAAGCAGTATTAATGCTCACAAAAGACAGTCAAAGTTTACAATAGCCTTAACATTTAAATGACTGTAGTTGAGAAAACTGGTTTTGCTGATGAAGACATTTCAAAAGCTCAGCCAAAGTTAAGAAGTCTGTGAAATGAGGTTGATTCCATCACACAAGATTGTTTTTCTCTTGACATTCTCAGTATTTTCTGTATCTATACCATGTTGTTAGTTTAGTTAGAATCAAGAGATTTTATTGTGTTATTTATTATTTGCAGCACAAACACAGAGTAACATTTATTTAAAAAAACAGAGACTGGATTTAGAGATTGGATCTGGTTTTGCTCTCTGTATTTTAAAATAAGTTCTGTAATTTCAACAGTATCAATAAATAGCTCTGTAGGAGTTTATAATATCAGCCGAATAATCACATTATATCAATGCATAACACCAATTTTAAATTTAGAAAAGTTCTATAAGAAAAAACAGTTCTATGTTACTTTTATAGCTCTAGATAAGCTGCTAAAGTTTTTGATTGAACAGGTGTATTTGTTTTGGTAGTACTTTCAGGAGGAAGAATGAGTGGCTGCTGTAAGCACTCTTGAAGAAATGACAAGCTGCCCTATATGGTAATAACAATGCTTACAAATACCAGGCCACAGTCAGATTTTCTGCTTGGGAGGGTTTTTGTATGTTTTGGGTTTATTTGGAGTTCTTTTGTACTTCTAGGAAGTGGAAATGAAACATGGCAGACCTGCTGAAGATTCAAAATAAATGTTGCAATTTTCAGGTATGCATAGAAATGAAAACTGAAGCCCAAAAAATATTAAACGAATTCTGTGGTGTATATAAATGAACAAGAAAAATTGTTGATTTTGATGTGATCAGTTAGTTCTGTGACCTTTCAATCATGACTGACATAATTTTTCAATGAAATATTGTATCTGTCAGTTTCCTCTGTGTGAGAGTCCTTAGGGGGCACTGACCCTCTCTAGTTTATCCAAGGCAAACAGTGACACTGTGTTATTTAACTCTCTAAGTAATGTCTTACCTTTATAACACTACAGTAAAGCAAGTGTGTCTTTGCCTGCAAGAAGCTCTCATGTGATAACATTTTGATATGCATTACAGAAATCTTGAATATATTTTCTGTACAGTGAAGATATAATAGTGAAAGCTACCACTTTGACTAAATGCTAAAGTCCTCCTCTGTTCTTGGTTCATTAAATATGTCCTGAATATTAATAATTAGAACCTAAGAATAAAAGTAATTTTTTAATTTATTTTTTTCTCTTTATTTGTTTCTAACCCAGGCTTTTGCTGGCAGATTCACCTGGCATTACATGATATGATGCTGAAGAATCATGTCAGATAGGTCCTCTCATTTGCATGTATGCATGTATACATGTAGCATAGAGGCAAGGGCAAAAACTCTAGTGATGTGTAATGTAGATCTCTGCTCTAAAACAGGCCTTTTTTCACCTCAGCTGTTTTTAACTGAAAGCAGATGCTACAGAACACAAGATGAATACAAGAAGCAGCTATTTCTGTACTTAAAAGTGCTGTTGAGCAGGGTAATTCACACATTACATCAAGGCCTTTGGGAACTGTTGAGGTCTCTGACATAAATAAAGTATTCATTTCGCTTCAATGACTTTCCTGTTTTCAGAAAGTTTTATATTTAGGGATATATTGCATATGTTTCAAATAACTTCTCTTTCTACTTCATATGTGTTAAAGTGTGAAGAATGACATATAGCATAAATGATTTAGTGCATGCAATCTTAAAAAAACCTAAACAACCCTAGAATAATGGAAAGAAATGAAAAGCAGTTATTGAGTATTCTATAAACAATCCTAGAATAATGGAAAAAAATGAAAAGCAGTTATTGAGTATTCTAATTATGCTGGTGTTTGATACTGCATTGACAGAAGAAACAGGTATTGTGGCTGCTAAATGAAATATGTAAAATAGGAAGGGGAAAAATATGGAGATGTACAGTTTTGCTTTGGACGTATGTTTTCCTTTTCTACATGTTAGGTTCAAAAATGTTGTGGAGCTATTTGAATTCAAACCAGAAATTTTGGATGATCTGATCAATCCAATGAGTATTATGCTACATGTACAGAAATTTTGGATGGTCTGCTCAATCCAATGAGTATTATGCTACATGTAGTTTTTTTTTGAGGGACCTAACAGTAATAGATAGATCCTTCTTACTGAGCATAGTTAGTTTTTAGACTCTTGTTCTGAACTTTTAGCATCTGGACCATGTGAAATCTTTATAAGCAGCAGTTTAACTTATATCTATAGTCAATCAATCTGAAGGCAAAGTGGAAACAAGAAGAAGACTGTCTTCAACACTGAAATGAAGTGCAATGGCAAATGTCTTCTGGAAGTTAGACTATCCTAGTCCCTGAGTTTCAATAAAATGTATATGTTATGCAAAATTTAGTCTTAAAAAGATAATGTAATAACAGCTTTTTTTTTGTTATTTAGACAGAATATTAGAGTGTAACATTTGAAAACTAACATCTTAAGCAAAATAAAAAGGACTCTAGGAAAAATTATAGAACAATGCATTCTATTTCACTAATGAAGGAAAGCATGTAACAGTCTATGATATCTTATAGGAGATTTCTCTGTGGAGATCTGAAGAAACTAAGCTGCAAAATAGGAAACAGGCAGACAGAATCATTTGTGGGATCCAGGACTGTCCAAGAGATATGAAACAGAAATAATGTTTTACAGTGAAAATAGATCTGCATATACTAGAAATAAAGTGGCAAAAGGATGTAACTGATCAACCCTGCGATCCACCTTTCAGAGCAACACAGTTTTAAGCTGTAATTTAGTTAAAGTGACATGAGAAACTGAACTTGACTTTAAGCATGAGTAGTTGTGTGATACTTTATTCTATGGTGATTAAAATAACAATGTGGTTTTATATCTCTGCTGTCACTTTCATTCCTTAGAAGCTGTCAAGTAAAGGCTTGTGCAGAAGGCTTTGATTAAACAATATGTGTAGACAGACTCTTCAAACAAAAAAATACATAAACAAAGAACTCTTGCCCTTCTGTGGAGTCTTTCTGTTCTTTCTGTGGATAAAAAATCACATGGAGAAGTTCATTTTCTCCTTAGACAAGGCTTTTGATAATGCATCCCCACTGGGACTATGCATGTTTATAGTGGCTTCCTTAGAGCAGATGGAAGGTGAAAATGTCTTGGCAGATTGTTTAATATTTACTTGGTGAGTCTTCTTCTTAGGGTTGTAGATATTCTGTGCATGCTCCTTGTTTTATCTGATATACACTTCAAGTCTGCAGGGGAGTGTATGTATATATTTTTGTTGTCAATGGAAGATGAACACTAGTTGTATTTAATGAAATGGTTATACATATGGTAAGAAACAAGGATTTTTTCCAGTTCCCTTCTAGGTTCCATTTTTCACAGTTTTCCATTATTACAAAAATATATTGCAAAAATAAGGAAAATGAAAACCAAATAATAGTAAAAATTGTTATAATATGTACTGGAACTTGATAGGATTGAATGAGTAAGAAAATTGTCTGAATTTAGAGGGAGTTTAGGGGGGTTGGATTTGTTACTTTTGCAGGGGTGAAACATTGATCTGTCTGTGATCTTTTTAATTCACATGCCAGCTGGATCAGGTTGAAATAATCTACTGCTCTAGAACATATTCATTTCATCAGATTAATATGAATTACTCTAAATGACATTACTAAATTACATGTGCAAAGCAAGGTAAGGGAGGAAAAGAAGACAGAAGTATGACAAATAGCAAAGGGAGAAAAGAATGGTAATTTCTTTTTTGTTTTTTTTATATAACGGGCTGGGAAATCTGACATAGATGGTTTCATTGCAATCTGAACCAAAGTTCTATCCTTTTCATGGTTGCACTTTTTACCAAAACTAAATTTGAGAGTCAGACAGAGATAACTTAATAAAGAAAATTGAAATGGCTAATTAGAATTTCAGGAAAACTCTAGAGAATACAAGCCAGTTCCCTGTCTTAATTTTGTTTCAACTCTTTAAGAAGAGTCTAAATGGCTCTCCTATCATTTCTAGAGGAATAGAAAATCTCCATTTTAGTGTGCAAGGTTTTTTGGGCTTTATTTATGATTTTGATTCTTTGTGCTAGAAGAACCACAAACAGGAACAGAATAATCACACAACAGACAGCCCTTGTTCAGAGTCTTGTCTAATTAAGCAAAGAGTAACCCCTATCTCCATGGAAGCAAGGAGCTGCTAAAGATGAGACTCATTATGGCCCCATTAATGTGTCCTGAAATTTAGCATGTCATCTATCATCTGTTACAGACTCCATATAATTTACAGTTAGAGAGGATGCAAATAAAGGTAAGTGAATGTCATCATGCTTCATGCTAGGTGTCCAGATGAAATCTTCAAGTAGTTATTGTCTGGAATTATAAAAACATATTCATGCCTTTCCAAACAGAATATTTTAGACCCTTAATATTGAAATTCCATATCTTCCTATTCTTAAAAATCCTTTCTGGGCTTTGAAAGGTGTTTAGATATTTGAGAAAGCAAGCAAGAAAGGGATGGCATGAGCCATTTCATGTCTCAGAGCATAGCTGGAGAAGGAACTGATTCTCAGCTTTTATATGACTGTCACAGAGTGGTATCTTATTGTATAAACCAGACTAAATTTTATCTGCCCTACATTCTTTTCCATGTGGGAAGTTTCAGCTATTTCAGGATAAAGGAGATACAACCTCCATCCATTTTGTAGAAACTAGGTTATTTCACCAGAAATAGCCTAAACTCTATTAAGTTTAGAAGGTAGCAGAGATGATAGGCCAATCCTGACTGGATATACCTAGAGTAGGTACACACACCTGATTTAATTTTCAATTTCAATGTTAAAATAAGTTTTCTCAATACAGTTGATGCTCTTCATCCCTTTGGAGAGTAATGTTCTCAGCTCTCACACCTTCAAATCTTTCCCCAGAAGAGTGCATATTTTATTAGTTTCTACAAACCCAGATGTATTTTCATAACAATGAAAAAATTCAATATGAAAGTGTGGACATCCAAGTTTAGATGCCTAAATGAGAGTTGTAGCCAACCCAGTATGTTGCAATTGACTTAAAACAGTGAGTGCAACAGAAGTCTTCACTTCATCTGAAGAACATGTTCAAACAGATGAACAGCTGTCTAGACAAGATTTACTATATGAATTATCATTCCACTATTTACAGTAGGAGATTTGAAGAATCTGTGGTACTTTGAGGGAATAGATTCTAGAGATTTGTCTATACTCTTGCAGAGGTTTACAGGGAGACACCTGGAAAAAAAAAAAGAGAGAAAGAGAAAAAGGTTCTTGAAAGACGGAGTGTTTATCTGAAGGATATGGTTACCACTTTGCAAGAGGAATAGCAAGAAAAGACCTTGAAGATGTAGTCACAGTGACAGCCTTTTCTGAATGTCTCTTCCATCTTTCTCTAGTTGTAGAACTCCATTATCTCAGGTATCAATTTTGGCTATAATTCTGAAGCAAATACAATCCAGCATTTTCAGCCCATTTTGCAAAACATGCCCTGAAAATTTGCCTGCTTGAGGAAATAAATGTTCTGTTACTGTCATGGGGAACATATGTCAAAGGACTGAGATTTATTGCCATCCTACAGACCTCTCTCCAGGTGCAAGAGTTTGGCCAAAATATGGAAACAGAGCAGCCTGTCTCAAGATGTCACTGCAGCTTCATATCCTGTCTGCCTCACACCACACACATATTCCTTCTGGATTATGAAGATCAAATTTATTTCCAGCCTGACCCACAAAGGAAGGCCACTAGGGGATCCACTTAATTTTTATTTTAACTTTTAATAGTGCTAGAGGCTCAGTCATATTTGTCAATTACATATATAAAGTATGTGTTGTATTCTCTAGAAAGGCTTGTGCTTAAGTTCAGTCTAACTTTGTCTTACCAAATCACACATGATTAGATGCAATTTAATTCTGACCATGTTAGGCCTCTGATTTGTTCCTATTCATGCAAGTAAATTGCCAGATTTGACAATGTTTAAAACCAGCAATGGTTATAATAAATGGTTGGAGAGTAATTTCATATTTGAACTGCAATTATATTCTGATAGATAGGAAATCATAGGAAGGAGGAAGTTAAAACTGTTTCCTTCTTCTGCCCTGTCATTCTCTCTAGATCCTTCTTCCATGATTCACTCACTTGGTTCTGACTGTGTCACTACCTTCCTGGAGTATTGCTCTGTAGAACTACATTTCAAACAAAATGAAGATATTTTGTAGATACTGCTCCTTTTCAATATACTTTATAATGCTACTTTATGTATTATCTACCCTGAGTTCTGCAAGCATGTGTGACAGATTGTCCTTCACCACCTGAATTACAGTGTTAGGTTTTGATGTTAACCTCCAATATATCCTATATGTCCAAGAGAACTTCAGCTTGGAGTGCTAAACTGAACTTACACTAAAATTGATAGAGAACTCTTGGAGTCAGTTACAAAACTGCATGAACCTTAATAAGCTATTCAAGGTGGGAAAAAATGAATTAGGAGAAAACATAGTGGAACTTTTTTAATTAGGGGATTTCTCAGTAAAATCAGTTCTTTTATAAATCCATTGGCTATCTGGTTTATCCAAGTCAATATATAAAAAATGGAGGCAAAGCAAAAATAATGTGAATAAACATATTTTGCTATACATTATAGGCAAAACATTTTTATTGACCTGAAGTATTAAAACTAATTACATCAAGATTTTACAATTTGTCTATTATATATTACACCAGTCAAGATATTTACCTCCTTTATTGCTGAATGGTTTGCATATTTTCTTTTTATATGAATGCAAACCAGGTTGCAGACACCACAGTATCCTTATTCTTGATCTGTTTTCCAGTGACAGCAGAGCTGACCAATATCTTGCCTTAGTCAACCATTAAAACAATCACAGCTTCCAGTTAGCTGATGATTAAATCCTGAATTGTTGACTGAAGTGGAATGCTTGGTAAAAGATCAGTAAAGTGCACATTCACTAGAAATCATTGAAAAGACAAAAAGGATGGTAGGATAATAATGGTGTAGATTTTATTTAAACAGATTCTACTATACTTACTCTATTAAGAAACCAGGATAAGCATCCAGTTGTAAGGAATTAAAAATACCTCGCCTGTCTCAAACTGTTAAGGCCACAAAAGGGATTTGCCATAAGATGCACTAGCTACCATGGCAGCAACTTGAGATAAACACAAAAGAGATGAGTTTGTGCTAATTTCAGGCCTGGTGGAGGCAAGATCTGATTAGCACATCCTGATTAATGTATCTAAACAAAACTTCCCAGTCTGGCAAACTGCATATACATATCACTGGGAAAAGGTCACCCCAGACAGGCAGCATCTGCAACCACTGACCTCCCACCCTGAGGAAGCATGCAAATGTAGGCATGTCCATCCTCCCTTCACATGTAAATTAGGAATACATCTCCATGGATACCTGAAATTTGGACTGTATAAAGGTGCTACCCCCAGATGAGCAACCTGGGCCACCCACCACCACCAGCATGATTCCAGAGCCCCACTATGAATAAAATGACTTGGGATCTCCACCAACAAGAAGCCCAGGGTAAAGATGGACCATGGATCCATGGGTGGTGTCACTCTCTCCCTGTCTCTCCCTCTCTCTCTCCCTCTCTTTCTCCCTCTCTCCTCCCTGCTCTTCCTACTTTTATCTCTCTGCCTCACATTTATAATTATAATTAAATAAACCTCATATTATTATATTATTGATGGATTATTGGCTTCAGCCTTTGCTTTCATTGGCACCTTAATTTGGGCAGAGGCACCTCTCACTAAGCGGATCATAACACCAATGTACTTAGATTAAAAGATATAGTTGTTACTACTTATCCAGAAGAAAAATAAAATCAAAGAATCATATAATATTTTGGATTGGAAGGGACCTTCAGAGTTCATCATGTCCAACTCCCACTGCCATGGTTTCACTACATCAGGTTGCTCAAGGCCCCATTCAGTCTTCAACATTTCCAGGGATGGAGCACTCACAACATCTCTGTACAGCCTGTTTCACCATCCTCATCTTTTAAAAGAAGATCTAGACTGTATCCAATCTAAATCTGCCCTCTTTCAATTTAAAACCATTGCCCTTTGTACTGTCACTACAGTCCTTGGTTTAACTGAAGTGGCAGCTAGAACTAGAAATACTTCTCTTTAGAGAAAAGAGGTTATGTTACAAGATCTAGTCCAAACAGAGTTCATCCATCATTTCTTTCTCCTTCCAAAAGTGAGCTTGAATAATTTTACCTTGTTTTATAGGTTTATATTTCATGCCTAAAACTAGGTTTCAAGTCAGCTAATTTTCTGATGGCCTAAAACAGACACTGTTGGCTAAAATATGAATCTTTTCATTAGTTTCAAAGAGCTTCAATAGAGCTTTGTACAACCTGGGAGGTGGGGAATGTGTCTTGTCTTCAGTTCAGGAATTTTATGCTTCAAAAATTCAGAATTTGTAGTAGAAAATTAAATAATTATAGCTTTTTCCTCAGCCTTTTATAAATTGCTTTTCAAATTTCACTTCCATAAAATAGCACAGTACAATAAAGCTCTTTCTGCACATTAGCAATGGCATGAACATTCAATAAAGGAAGATCAAGACTGATATTTTACACAGTGAGTTTATATTCTTCAAGTTGTTTTTATAATTACAATAAACAGTCTAATGTCAATATTCATAATGTATTAATCTCTGTTCATTTATTAAATAGTGGATGATTAAATTAAATGCAACTTTTGCATCTTATTTGACTGTCAGAAGACTGACAAGCCTGAAAAAACAACAAATAACAGTGGATGTGCAATTTATTCTGGTTTATAACATCAGGTATCCTATTGCCACTACAGACACTTTTCTTTGGAAAGTCAGTATTGTGAATTTCACTGAAATGCCTTCCTGCCCTCTACTTGGGAGACTTGTGAAAGACATTGCATTCAAGAAGCTGGTTATTGTGGACAGTCCATATCTGCTCTACTGGTGCTCCTAGAAAAACCTGAAGACCAAATTTCTTGATTTCCAATATCTTGGGCTGTTCTTAGTGAGATCCTGCAAAAGCCCTGCACTGGCTCCCTCTCACCTCACCCCTCCCCAGTGTAGAACAGCCTTGCCAATATTTTTAGCTCAATTCCAGAACAGAAGTCTTGGAACATAATGGTAAAATCAACCAGATGTTAAAAACATTAATCTAGGAGAATTTGTCTAGGAGAATTGAATTAACAAAACTCGAGAGAAGTGCAAACAAACACCGTAACAAAACAAAATGACAAAACAAGAAGCAAAACAACTCTACATAAACCAATTTATTTCATGATTACACTCACCATTCTGACCTGGACATGGTTCAAGGCAATTCTTCATCAATTCAACAAAGAAAATTAATGTAAAAGGGAGTCTTAAGTTGCTAGAGCTTTTTAAGTCTGTAAATTAGGGACATTTTATTTTATCTTATTTCCCCAAAATGCATATTATGGCCCTCTGAAATTCTAACTGAACATATTTACTTATTACCAGTTTGCTGTAGTGTTAATGTTAGGTGAAGCAAACCTGATTACAAAAGTAGGACCAATAAAATTATTTTATCCAGAGCCATCTCTTGTTTATAACAAGTCTATAATCATAATTCCTTTTGTCATTCAGTTATGGCACAAAAGGTTTGCTTCATAATAAGATCACTAAGCAAAACTAAGGTACCACCCTACTTATATACCAACTCCTAATACTTAATTGTTTGGAACATATTGCACATTTATCTGTGTAGTTCCAATAAAACGTGTTAGAGGCAGAATTAGTGATGATTTTGTAATGAGAACTCATTTTCATACATATTGAGCTATATCCTAGAAGTAAATTAGGAACTGGGTAGTGGCTCAACACTGCTTGATACATGGTAGTTTTTGGTTATTTGTATGTGATACTCAACAAGATGCCTGAAGTTTTTTGTACCATATAGGCATACCTGGAAATTGCTTATTTGCTTCATGATGGAAATGAACAGAAATCATTGTTTTGCTACTGGTCTGACTGACAAGCTGGGTGGATCATAACATTTCCACTGGATAATACATACTATTAGGAAACCCAAGAGTGTTTTGAGGCTCTTACAATCCCATGCATACCCCAACTGAGTTTCAGTATAACATCAGGTGACAGCTATTGCCAGATGACAGCTATTCACTACACTTTCAGTTATCATAGAAGTAGAAGCTAAGCATGTAGACAGTGATAAGAAAGTGAGTAGTCAATCTTCACATCCTAGAAAATAAGTCTGCATGCAGACTTTGCCACAGGAGGATTAATTCTTCTTTGGACCCTGTTCCACTCTTGTCAGCATGACTTGATGTGTTGTCATGCTATTAAGGGCAGCACAAAAGAGACAGCAATTGCTTTGGGCCACCACTTTAAAACCTTAGAAAATGAAGAAGAAGGGACCTGCTCAAAGCAGAGCACAACATTTACTGCATGACCAGGGAAATATTAACATAGAAAAATAAAATATTAATAATCAATAATCATTTATTATTTATAAGAGATATTCTATATTAAGGCAATTAATAACAATCAATAAATTGATGAAAATATGATAAAATAATTTAATTTTTTCCTTAAATTTGGCTACATTATAACATTCAGTGTTATATTATCGTATATATGATTATACAATCCAGTGTATAATTCAGACGTATGCAAAAAAAGAAAAGTCTGACTGCTTATCTCACAAACCTACTTTTCCTTTTCCTATTTTTTTTTTACCTCTCCAATGGAAGCTGTGCTGAATCTATAGGTGAACTAAACATGCCATGGATAACTGCAATCTTGTGCTTGATTATGGTATTATAAAATGAATGTGAATCACAAGTTTTGAAGGTTTTTGCTGGATTTGAATTACACTAATGAAATAAAGTTGAAAAATCACAGGAATTTCAGCAGTATTATCAAGCATCACTGGAAAAAAGTGTTTCTGCTTTGAAAAAAGAACAATCCTACCTTATTTTGGAAGCTAAATAATATAAGAATGATAACAATCAATATTTCTCTAGTTCAGTATCTTGCACATAACCACAGCCAACAGTATATTCTGCAGCAAAGGGCAATTAAGAATACAAGCAGAGTATGGTGAATCTATCCACTCTGTCTTAGTCATTTATAGCTCAAGAGACTTTCTCTTCCAGAGTCTGCATCTTTGCACTCGATAGCTCTCAGTGGCCTGTTCTTCCATGAATTTGCCTGACAGCTCATAAAACCAATTAAAATTATTAACTTCCATAACATCCTGTAGCAATTTGTGCCATAATGAAATTATAAACTGTGTCATGGGTTCTGCATAATGTGAATAAGGCACTGTTTTGAGACTGCAGCAGAGTGGCAGAGTTACCACAAAGGAAGATTTGAGATGGAGTGGGCTGATACCTGTCATTAAAGCACAATCTTATTGCTGAGACCAGGTCGAAGAACAAGTAGTTGCACAGAAGCAGCTTCCCCTCTGTGAGAGCAAGAACATTTGTCAGATATGCACTCAGAACTCAGTAGGGGAAGCCCTATAAGGGCAGAACTGATGCAGGCATGTGTTCCTCTCAGCACAAGAGTTAAAAATCACTACAGAAAGTTCCACCAGGCTTTTACATTTCTATTATGGATTATTGAAGCTAAATTAAAAAATAGCAGTAAAAATTTTTCTATGATGGATTATCAAAGCTAAATTAAAAAATAGCAGTAAAAAAAGGTTATTTTCATTTCTCAAAACTCACATCTATAATCTGTAGAGCAGTTTTTTTTTCTTTTCTCCACATTTGAATAAAATTTTTTAAGCTGGAAGAAAAACTATAAAAACATCCAACTTTTGAGGTGCTCTCAATCACAATTAATTAGAGGCAAAATAAGATGGATTATCAAAGCTAAATTAAAAAATAGCAGTAAAAAAAGGTTATTTTCATTTCTCAAAACTCACATCTATAATCTGTAGAGCAGTTTTTTTTTCTTTTCTCCACATTTGAATAAAATTTTTTAAGCTGGAAGAAAAACTATAAAAACATCCAACTTTTGAGGTGCTCTCAATCACAATTAATTAGAGGCAAAATAACATGAAAATAACTTTAAGCTATCTTGCAATATGTTGATCTTTGTAGCATGAGGCATGTTAATTGCCTTTGTGCTTTAGTTTTCACAGGTAAGAGGGTCCTGGATGTTTGTTTATCATGTTTCTAGGTGTGTGTTACTATGGAAATTTAAGTAGGTGTTTCTCTAGCTTAGTTTGCCATTCTTGGTTAGCCATCCTTAATTACTGGTATCACCTCCAGCCTAACTTAGCTAGAAAGTCCCACAGGAATGTACTTCATGAAGAATAGTAATTAAAGACAAAATAATTGAGGGACAGATGAGCAGAATTCAAATAGCAATATTAGACAAAAAAGCAACCAAACTATAGTTGGTGAGGTTGCCTCTATTGGCAGAGAAACTTACAGTTGTCTCAAAATTTTTAAACTTTTTAAATTTTTTATTTAGGAATCCTATCCAAGGGTAAGCATGAGAAGGATTTAGTGTTCAAAGAAGGACAAAACCAGATTTTTATGTACTGCTTCTATTTGAAAAGGTATTATTGCATGTGAATTTTTAGAGTTATGTGTAGGAAATACTGTTTTTTCAAAGGCCATGATGATGAATTCTCTGCCCACAGGTTTTTATATTTGAAGAGACATCTACATAACATTTTATAACCAGCCCTGTGTTGGGCTCTAAGTCAAACATCTGCTCATCCAAAATTCATATATCCATATTAACTGTTCTGTGTCTAAGTTTATAACCCATTTGAGCTGCTTGGTCTTTTAATTTGAAAACAGTGATATGCTATTACAGGGAAGTGATTTTGGATTAAAGCAGTTCTGGATTTGGAGAAATTTAAAAATGGTCAGAAAATAAAAAAGATGATGTAGACATGGACATTGTTGTGTGTTGGATCACTTGCATTGCCTCAATTTTCTTTCCAATAAAACCCAGTTGGAAACAGAAAACCACTGTACATAAACCAAATTTCATTTATAATGGACTTGCCTAGACATGGGAAATTTCAATTAAAAATCATCAAAAATATATTCTGGAAAAACTACTTTAATACAGAAAAGTAACCTATGAGTGGAAGAGTCTTGCAGCCAGAGAGAGAGAATAAATGGAGGGCTTTAGGTCTGGCTTAGGTGCTCAGGCAATACAGTAGGGATTTTAAATATACATGACTGAAACCTTTAATCATCATGTTTTCTTTTGATTCTCAGGTACAAAAATCAGTGAAGTAAGATGGGTGGTTTTGCACTTCCCTTCAGTTTTGTTAATTCAATTCTCCTTCTGCTGAATGCTCGGGGCAGAAGTGCCATTTCGGATGTTGTACTAAGTGCTTAGATAGCTGTTGTCTGTTGTTGTTGGGAGTTAAGATTTGCATTTGTATTTCCTAATGCTCTTTGCTTGTAATTCAAGTAATACAACATTTCATTAAATGTAAATGTCATGTAAAACACTTTAGACATTCAGCTGGAACAAAACAAGCATTTCATGTCTTTGAGCTACAAGGTGATGTGCAAGAACAAAAGAAGGATTGTAAAAGGCTGCTCAGATCATCAGAAGAATAAACTGATATCAGAAGTATTACAAGACATGAAGTCAAAATCAGTCATTGCCCATGAAGCAGAAAGGAAGTAATCTAAATTCATCCATTACAAATGAGGACATTTGCAGAAAATCTGTTGACTTAATGAAATCATTATTCATGAATACTTAAATTGGTTGTGTGCTCAATTGTTTGGTCTGTATAAATAGATGCAATCCTGATTTTGTAGAATAAGTTCAACTCAGAATATTACAGTACTTTATGAAGCATTACACACATATAAAACTGACCATATTTTCTGATACTTCATATGCTGACTCAATTCAATGTATCGTATTTGTTATTTAGTGGGAAGTCATTGAGCAACTGAATTAAAGGAAGAATGGTCTCATTTTGCTATTAGCTAAACAACTCACAACAGCCATTGTCAAGACTACGATCACCATGGAACTCTGAAGAGCTGAGAATAAAGTAATTCCTCACAATTTAGATGGTTTTGATTTCATGACACTGAATAAGTGCATAGCATCCTTAAATCAATCACGTGTTTTATATTAAAACCCATTCTTCCCTGAGCCTAGATTTTTCCATTTATTTACTACTTCAATTTCATGCAGATGAGCTGAAGATGAATTTGACCAACATTGCTAAGGGGAAATTGTAAGTTTGTGGAAATGTAACTCTCACTAGCAGTCACTGGCAGCAGTTTATCTGGGCAATGAGGGCAAGAGAGCTGCTCTGCCCATCTAGCTCAGAAGGCTGAGGTCTGTTGCACCTGGTAGGATGTAGGGAAAGCAGAGGAGATTTCCCAAGGGGAATGTCAATGGACATGTGCCAGTCACTTCCTGATCTTGAACCTCTGAATGAAATTACATCAAGCTAAATTTTTATTGCTATGTTTGTGACTTCCTTTTACTGCTGACAAACTTATTTTCTGTAAGTTTGCCCTTCATACATTTAATGCAAACCTTACTTTACAATGGAGCTTTGCAGCTTTGTTTAACTGTGTTTCGGGGAATGTCAATGGACATGTGCCAGTCACTTCCTGATCTTGAACCTCTGAATGAAATTACATCAAGCTAAATTTTTATTGCTATGTTTGTGACTTCCTTTTACTGCTGACAAACTTATTTTCTGTAAGTTTGCCCTTCATACATTTAATGCAAACCTTACTTTACAATGGAGCTTTGCAGCTTTGTTTAACTGTGTTTCTCTTTTGTGCAAAATTATAGGGATTTTTCTTTTTTCTTCGTATTTCTTTTTAATTTTTATTTTTATTTTTGCCTCAGTGCATTTTTATTCTGTCTTATTTTTAATTTTTTTTTAACATTAAATAGTATGTTTTACTTTAGGCATTCACTGGGTCATAAGAATTAAAATTACTTGCCAGAGGTCATGGTAGATAGCAGATTAATATTTTCCCTATAAGCAGAAACCAAGAAAGCTTGGGGAGGAATTAAAATATCAGGATGTACTGTCTGGAAGTATTGTGTATATATAATCATACTGTGGGCAAAAGTCACCATAAAGCAATTTCTTATAATATCTATGACTTTCTTTGCAGACTAGTTCATTCTATGCTCAGATACTTCTCACTTCCCATATATATCTTCCACAGTGAATGAAACATGTTTGAATCTGTGGATAATATACTTTGGTTTTCAGCATTTTCTCTAGCAACAGCAATGTACAAATGGTATAAGAAATACTTTTAGTGATTTAATTAATGGAACAGATATGTCTGTACAGTCAAATTAACATGCATTGTAGAATATAAAATAGATTGTGCTTGCAATCAAATTAAAGTGCATTGTAGAATATAAAATAGATTGTGGTTTGAATTTCTTTTCTTCGTGTCATTTTCTCATCAGACACTTTTCTTCCTCAAAAAGACTTTTCTTTTTCCTGTCTGTTTTCTTACCTACATATTGTACACATTTATGGAAATATTAATATATTGTGAAGCAACAGTTTAAATCCAAACATTTATAACAATGTTTAGTCTGTCTTAGAGTTTATTATTTCCTCTATGGCAAATGTTGTAATTCTTAAGGGGGGCATAAATATTTCATTCAGAAGTAGAGAAGGGAAGAAGGGAAGCTAGGAAGGCTTATGTAAAAAGAGTTTCTGATAACTGTGGGAAAAGGGAAGTAATATGGAAAAATAAGAATAGTCATAATCCAGCTGCTAAAATCTTTTTCATTTCTATGTCATTAAAGGGTGAGAAGAGCAAAAATCAATGTAAGATCAATGATCTGGCCATATATATCAGAGTAACCAGAATCAGCAGAAGAAACAGGTTAATAGTCCATTGAAATACTCTCATTAGTGTAGTAGTTTCTGTAGACTCCTGACATTTGATGTACACTACATCCAGTCTAGGGTGATCAAACATTTAAAATTCAATTCATAGTTCATTATGCATTAAAAAAAACCCAGCATGTTCTGATTGGGAAACTACCAATCTCCCAAATTGGAAAAAGTGCTCCAGTAATTTTAAATCACATTGCATGACCCCATTTTCAAACTCAAATACATATAAAAATTTTTGAAGTACCCCAATAATTTCTCACACCTCCAAATCATGTGTAACTTGAGCTCCAGTCTTTCTGAAGTACATTTTCAGTGTTGAAGAATACAGCTGAATTTTTCCAAGCACAGAACTCAGAGGCCCAGAACAAAAACAGAAATGTGAAATCTGGATTGATTGTAGGTTGATCAGAGGTAAAAGATGCAAAATGGTGAGGTTTGCATTCATATCAGGTAGAAGGGGGTCTGAGTTGCACGACTCACTTTGAATAGCTAATAATTTTGAAATACCATAAATCACAACATAAAAAGTGTTTATGACATCAGCAGAATTCTGAAATACCCAAAATACCCTTCTAGTTTCTGCTTGAAGCATTTTTAATAGACAGGAAACTAATAAGCATCTCTTGTTCTATACCCAAAGAGTTAATAACTCATGATTTACTGTAGATTTTTGTGATACTCTGGCTTAAAGCTCCTTCAGAGATCTCTTTAGCTTTGGGACTTTCTGTATTCTCTACTTGTGTTGATGCTGTGGGTTGACCTTGGCTAACTGCCAGCTGCCCATCCACTGGTTCTGTCACTCCTCCACAGCAAAGCAGATGGACAAAATGATACAAAAAACACTTGTAGGTTGAGGTGGAGACAGGGAAATTATCAGTTACCATCATGGGCAAAATAAACCCAACGTGGGAAAAATAAATTTGATTTAATTTAATTTAATGTAATTTGATTTAATTTAATTTCATTTATTGCCAAATAAAATAGATTTAGGCAGCAACTAATACTACCTGCTCCACCATCATCTCTCCATAGGATGTAGGGGACTCCATGCTCAAAAAAAAAAAAAAAGTAGTTTTCTCACTGTTCTAGTCACATTTTGAAAATTCTGTGAGATTAGTTCATTAATACTGTTCCTTTCCAACTGTTAATTACTTGGTAGGCAGAAAGTGAGGAGGGAGGGAGGGAGGGAGGGAGGAAGGAAGGAAGGAAGGGAGGAAGGAAGGAAGGAAGGAAGGAAGGGAGGAAGGAAGGAAGGAAGGAAGGAAGGAAGGAAGGAAGGAAGAAGGAAGGAAGATTGCTGTTTGAAGCACTTGTATACCTGAATAACAGAAGCTTTATTAAGCCTCTCTTATGTGGCCTTAGTAAATAAATTTAAAGAAAGGTATTTGGAGCTTTATTCCTTGCTATTGCCATTGACAAGCAATGAATTGAAGGTATTTGGAGCTTTATTCCTTGTTATTGCCATTGACAAGCAATGAATTGAAAAAATATAAGCAGCTGTTAAACAAGGTAGCAATTTTAACATTTACTTAATCTGTTCTTCTATTACTATACTGACTTCTATTACTTCTTATCTATTCTATTGCAATTCTATTTCTCCAAGTTATTAGCACTTAGAAAGTTAGCTCTTTATATACATCATCTAAGAGTCAGACTTCACATGAATTCCTGCATATTTTCTGGAGAAACAATAGCATAAGTATGTAGCAAAGTTTTTATCACATTGGTGGGTGGTCACTGATGGTTTTTATTACATAATATTAGAATGAGGGCAATGAATTTCTAGTACAGGGATTTTTTCAGGGTATAATGCTAAACTGACATAGTTAATTATGCACTATTTTTGCTGCTTTTACAGTTAATTTGAACTTTGTTTGAATAGGATGGAAAGTCTAAATTCGAGAGTAAAAGAAATAGGTGGGGGTTTTTTATACAGCTGAAACTGTAGTTATGTTTTAATAGAATGCTATTTCCATGTGTCTCTGCAGGGTTTGTTGGTCTGGGCCAAAAATAGGCCAGGGCAGTTCTAAAAGTTCTAGCACTGTTAATAAGAATTCCAGATATCTGTCTAACACAAAGTATAGGCAAACCTTAACAGTAGCTGCTTTTCCTATAGAAACCACCAAATGAAGGCTGATATAATTGTATGATGAATGTGTTGTTTAGCTGCAGAAAGGAATCCAGGAGTATTTGCCAGACACTTCTCAGATACAAAATCATCTACTAAAAATGGTTTCAGGCATGGCTAACTTTATACAGATTCACATCAGTGTAAATGAAAGAAGCAAATAGAATCAGTGCTATGAATGCAAAGGTGAGCAGCCAAATTAGGAAAACAAGCAAAAAATTTACGCAGCTGTGGTTGTCTACATTTAATTTAATAACAGTAATACCTGATATTACCTACTCTTTCAGAGCATCTTTTTTTTAAGCTAAGTAATTAATACTGAAGTGATTTTTAACTGATTCCTTACTATTCCCAGTGAAACATTTCCCTCTTCTCAGCATCTTATTCTCCTCAAATATTTATGTTTTTCATTTGATTCAGTAGTAGCAGTAGTTCTCACATTCTAATTGTCCCTTTACACATGAATGGATTATTTTGTCTTCTATGCTAATGTACTTTTAAAGATGCTGTTATTTTCACCTGATGCTATCTTTTCTTCACAACAGCTTAGTAGAGATGTTTTTCCTAATGTAGGGTATAAAGCCACCAGAGCATTTAACAGGTTCATGAAAAGGTCTTCCTCATTGATAAATGCAGATTGTCACACTGATTAGTCATATTAAAATGGTAAATAATCATGTTTTCATTTTTTCTTGGCTCCATAAATGTTCAGCAGAATGTGTGTCTAGAAGTAATCTTTTCACTTGAACTGTCATTGCTAAAAACATGAACAGGAGAGGGAAATAAATATCAATATGAGAATTATCTAGTTTTGTCCTGCTTTTTACATACTTCTCCTAGGTCTGATAGTACTCATCACAGAACAGAAATAAGGTAAAGCTAGGATGACCATCACTCTTTGTGACCTCTCCTGTACAGGGAAGATTACTGATATTGCAACCATGAAGAGCCATGTTCTCTCCTCTTACCCTTCATCTTCCTGAAAAGAGAAGATGATGTTGGGGGAAATTCTGGGTTGTATTTGTCTCTATGTGTGTATCTATATGACAAAATATTAGACTATTACGTAAGTGCATATATATATAAAAGAAGATCATAAGTTACATTTCTAGGGAAAATGAAAGTCTGGAGGAAACATCGGAATAGACAGCAAGAGGCAAAGAGGCTCCAAGAAAAATGAATGAGATAAAAATTTTAGAAAAAAGTGAGAGTAACTGAGAGAGGAAAATTGCATTGCTTCTCTATGTTTGCTTCATTATAGAACATGTGGTTGTGACCACTCGTGTAATCATAGAGTCATAGACTGGTTTGGGTTGGAAGGGACCTTAAATATTACCTAGTTCCAAATTCTGTCATGGAAAGGGACACACAATTTAACTGAATTTGCTGTCTTATTTATTTACTGGTGACTAATAACGTTTGGTGTTTCCTATTATCACCTAGTTCCAGACCCTATCATGGAAAGGGACACACAATTTAAATGAATTTGCTGTCTTATTTATTTACTGGTGACTAATAACGTTTGGTGTTTCCTATTTTTGCCCTGCTTTGGAAAGCCAAAAGGATTTTGATAAGTTCTGTTAATTTCAGACATTGATTCATTAAAAAAAAATTAAAGAATCAAATTTTATACATCCATGCAAGAATGTCAAGAAGAAATCAACTAATGTATGTCCCCAAATAATTATGAAGTTTCTAAGAAATGTTAGCCTTAGACTGGATCTAGCTTGCTTCTTTCATGCAATGAAATCTGATTTGGACTGAGATATGCCAATGCAGGTGCAGACCCTGTTGTATCCTGCAGTTTTACCTCCCCAGACTAGGAAAGCCATTGCTACTCAGCCATAGCAACTAACTAAAGAACTTTAGAAAGGAATTGTAGATTACATTGCAAGACCTGCTTAAGAATTTATCTCAGAAAAGAGGCTCTTTCTCAATACATACTGAAAGATTAGTGAAGATTCAAAAACTAAACTGAAACCAGTGCACAAACCTATAGTTATATTTTT
>NW_008669755.1:0-8440 GCF_000695815.1 Acanthisitta chloris
CGCTGCCCTTTTCGGCAGCCCGCACGGGCGTTCCCCCCGCAGCAGCGTCCCCAGGTCCAGGGCGCATTTTATCAGCCTCAGGAAAGCCGCCGTGGACATGCAGTCCAGCTCCAAGAGCATCATCGGGTCCCCCCACAAAGGTGCCTGTACTTGTTTGGGTGGCAGGGCAGTGGGAGGGCCTCTGTGATGTAGTTCGGCAGCAGTGCTGGGGATGGGTGGTGTCAGGGGAGGCAGGTGCTGCTCTGGGATACCCGATGGAGGTGAGGCACCGGCACTGGTCACCCAGAGAAGCTGTGGCTGCCCCATCCCTGGAAGTGTTCCAGGTCACATCGGATAGGGTCTAGTGGAAAGTGTTTCTGCCCATGGCAGGGGGTTGAAACTGGACCATCTTGGAGGTCTGTTCCAGCCCAAACCGTGCTGTTGTATGCAGTAGTGGGTATGGTGTGTTTTGAAGTGCATGGTAGCGCAGCTCTGCTGAGGGCAGGTCAGGCTGCGTGTGCCTCCTGTATCAGAAATCCTCCACTGTGGTGATTGATTGTGCATTCTAGGACAGCTGAGTGAGGCAAGTGTAGCTTGTTTAATTATGGAATAGAAGCTGAACTCGAGTGCTGCTGTATATAGGTCACTGGGTAGCCCAGTGCTGCGCAGCACTGGGACTTTCTCTGTTTGGAAAGACGTCTGTAGTCTTCAGGATGGGTGATGTGGGTCAGAAATATGCCTGTTTGCTTTGGAGAAGTAAGTGAATACTGGTGTACATGTCTTATAAATCTTAAACCTTTGTTGTAACCGAAGAGCTTTAACTGAGCTTGATATTTTTGAGAAACAGCACAAACTCAGAAGCTGTCCTCTTTGAAGTACACTGTTCTGCATGACATCTTTGGCTCTAAATTGAAGAGACATGGATCTGATGGGTGGGCCACTCAGTGGATAAAGAACTGGCTTGGATGGTTGTATGCAAAGTGTGGTCAGTGACTCATTATCCATGTGGAGACCAGTGGTGAGTGGTGTTCCTCAGGGATTGGTGCTGGGGCCGATACTGTTCAGCATATTTGTTGGAGGCATGGACAGTGGGCTTGAGGTGGGCCAATGCAAACCTCATGAAATTCAATAAAGCGAAGTGCAGGGTCCTGTACTTGGGTCATGGCAGGTCACAGCAATCCCGGACACAACTACAGGTTTGGTGGAGAAGTCATTGAGAGCAGACCTGCGGAGAACAACTTGGGGGTGACAGTTGATGAAAAACTCAACAAGAGCTGCAGTGTGAGCTCACAGCCCAGAAAGACAACCCTGTCCTGACCTCCATCCAAAGGAGTGTGGGCAGTGGGTCGAAGGAGGAGATTCTCCCCCTCTGCTCTGGTGAGACCACACCTGGAGTATTGCATACAGTTCTGGTGTCCCAAACATACGAAGGACACAGAGCTGTTAGAGCAAGTCCAGAGGAGGGAGGCCACAAAGCTGCTCAGAGCACTGGAGCACCTTCCCTATGAGGATAGGCTGAGAGAGTTGAGGCTGTTCAGCCTGGAAAAGAGAAGGTTTCAATGGAGACCTCAGACCAACCTGCCAGGAGCTGAAGGCGCTACAGGGAAGCTGCAGAGAGGGACTCTGTGTTAGGAACTGTACTGATAAGACAGCAATGGGTATGAATTCAAAGAAGGCAAGTTTAGGTTAGGTATTAGGAAAAAGATTTTTAAGGGGAGGGTGGTAAGATACTGGAACAGGTTGCCCAGGGAGGTTATGGATGCTCTGACCCTGGAAGTAGTGTTCAAAGCCAGGCTGGATTGAGCAACCTGGCCAGTTGCTAGATTGAGCCCCTTCAGCAGTCTGGTCTGGTGGGAGGTGTCCCTGCCCAGGGCAGGGGGGCTTGGGGCTAGGTGACCTTTAAGATCCATTCTAACCCTTCAACATTCTGTGATTCTGTGGTTATTTGAATTATTTTATATAGCTGTGTACATATCTTTGATTAGCCAAAGCATTGCTAGTGCTAAGTGGAGGTGAAATTGGAAATTCTAGGGTTTGTGAATCCCTCAGATGCAAGAAAAACTTGAAAAATAATCTTACTGTGGGGTGGAAGTGAGGAGCTGATTAGCTGCTTTCTTAAGGATCTGGAAGGATCACGGAATCCTTGACTGGGACGTGTTAAACCAGAAATGCTGGTTGTGGAGCTTCCCTGTGAGACCGGTGCTTTCTTTAGCTGTGCTTTCCCATCTTTATAGGTATCTGTGGTGAAACATTTAAGGAGCAGTAATAGTCGTCTTTGAGCACCAAGTGCTTATCAGGTGGTAAACGATCTGTAAATTGCTGCTTTTCTGAAATTATAATTGTCAGTTAGAAAGATTAAGCTTTCATAAAGGCTCAGGTACAGCAGAGGATGGTTTAGAGCTGGGCCCAGGTGGTTCACAGGGGGAAACAGTAGCCAGCTGCCAGTCCCTTGCAGACCCAGAGCTCCTGCCACGAGTGGAGTGTGCCTGGAGTCTGAGGCACCAGGAGCAAAGCCAAATATTTAGACCTAGTAACTGCGGATTGTAAGGTTTTATTGATGCAGAGGCATTCATGTGGGCTTATAATAATCTTGACGGAAATTGTGGTCTGACCTTGGTTAAAGTTCAAGGTAACCACAACAGAGAATTACTTCTTATGACTCTTAATGCCTGTCCTGTGCCAGTACACTCACACTGTTACTCTCTCCTAGCAGCACATGGTCACATAAATGGAGTGCATACTCCTCTCAGTCAGGGAGGACAGCTCAGTTCATCCGTAACTGCTACAGCAAGATGCTCCAGAGAGGTTTTTCCTGGATGTATCAGTACCAAATTTGTCCGGTGCAAATAAGTTGTTGAGGCTTGTTTTGCAGATGATGTGTCCTGGGAGCAGTGCTGTGGCTGCGGGTTGGGGGCTGTGTAGCAGGTCTGTGCTGTGGGTTAGCAGGTCTGGTGTGCTCGGCTGCCTTCTCCTTTTGTCCAGAAGATTGCAGCTTAGGAAAAAAGCCTCTGCACAGTTCCAGCTGTTGCTTATTGGTGACCTTCAGAAAGCTGAGCTGAAACTAATTTGTCTTTAATTTTTCCTATTATTTCTTAAGGGAAGAAGCTTAATTAGGTATTATGATTAGCATGCCAAATCTATTTTGATATTTTAAGATTAGAGCAAGCTGCTCTTCAGCCAAAACTTGTCTTTGCTTCTTGTAGTTGATATGGAATCAATATGCTCTTGACAGTCCTGTGCCTAGATTCTGGAGTAATCACAGACACAGCTAATTTCAATGTGTTGGGTTTTTTTCCCCCCCTGTGTAAGCAGGTGCAAAAAGAAGTTTTATTACTTGAAAGTTGAGGAAACTTCCCTGTGAGGGTGCTGAGGCACTGGCACAGGTTGCCCAGAGAAGCTGTGGCTGTTCCATCCCGGGAAGTGTTCCAGGCCAGGTTGGATGGGGCTTGGAGCAACGTGAGCTGGTGGAAGTTGTCCCTGCTCATGGCAGGGATTGGGACAAGATGGTCTTTAAGGTCTCTTCCAACCCAAACCATTCTGGGATTCTGTGATTCTAAACTTGTTTCCCTAGTGCCGTTGGCATTCTGCGTGTTTGGTGCTGTGCACGAGTTACTTGACTTTGTACTTGCTATATAAAACCTGCTGTGGTGGGTCGACCCTGGTGAGATGCCAGGTGCCCACTGCAGCTCCTCTGTCCCTCCCCTGTGCATGTGGACAGGGGAGTGAAAATACAGCATAAGTTCACGAGTTGAGATAAGGATAGGGAGAGATCACTCATCAAATACAGTAACGGGCAAAATACTCGAATAGGGGAAGTTAACTGAATTTATTACCAACAAAATCAGAGCAGGATAATAAATCTTAAAAACACCTTCCCCTCACCCCTCTCTCCTTCCCAGCTCCACCTCCTCCCCACCAGCAACACAGGGAGATGGGGAATGGGAATGTCAAGGGAAATGTCATTCCTCATCTAAACCTTTTCTCCTTGAAGTCTTCATAATTTTTTCGCAATGAGAGGAACACTTGCTTCTCTGGAGGAAGAGGAGGATGGTGGCTCTGGGACTGGGAGGGTTTAAAACTGTATGGTTTTCAACGGTTCTTGCTTGGTGCGTTTTTTTGAGCTCAGTTTGTTTGAATAACCCCTCTTTAGGATATATTAGGCAGATTTGAGTATCAAAATTGTTGACTATTAAAAAGAGTATCATTATAATATGATAAACTGCTCTTTTGAGTTTTTTCCCCTGAGGTTTTAGAGGAGTTAGTTTTAAGCTCTTATCTCAAATTCTCTGTGGCTTACAGTCGTGGGAAGCAGAGGGAAGCTGGTGAGTGATCTCTGTTGGAGGCCTCCAGCTTTTTCTTGCAAAGCTTCACTTGAGATAATTCTTGTTAGTTCTGTGTCATCTCCTGCTTACTTCTCTGCTAGGGTCACTGTTCTGCTGTGCTGCTGACATTCCCAGTGCAGCCCAGTAAGCTTGCTGTGCACTCACATGTGGGTGAGTGGGCAAAGATTTGGAGCACATGGAATTTGAGCAATAAGATGTGTATGTATTGGAACTGGTGCTATATGGTTCCCCATTTCCTAGCTGCAGGTTTGGTGCTGTGCTGGCATCAGCATACAGTCGAGAATCCCTTTCTTCATGGATTAAAAACCTTCTAGGACTCTTCTGGCCGTTTCAGTGACTGAGGTTGTTCTGAAAATAAAACCTAGCAGATAAATAGATTGCAATTGGGGTTAAGCATTGTCCCAGAGGGTTTTTTATTATTATTTATTGGGTAGGTCTTGTGTCAAGCGAAACGGATGCCAGCTGCACTGCTGGAGCCAGATGATTAAGAACTGAACTGGTATTAAGGTCACTGGCTGAATTAGAGAATGAGATGGATTAATGCTTGCACAATATTGAAGTCTGTGCCAGTTCTAGCAGCAGTGGTCTTTGTTTTTCTCTTAAAATCGAAAAGAAATGCAGAATTTTAATGTCTCCCTCTCTAAGCTTGACAGTAACTTCCCTGGGACAGGTCACTGAAGATTTGTGTTGTGCAGGCATTCATCTCCATTCCTTCCCAAACCAAGCTTAGTCAATTAAATTAGCACGCTTCTGTTTTGCCAGAGATCTACCTGTTGCTTGGTTTACCACTCTAGGTAACAGTGTCTTTATTTAATGAAGCTCATCCAGATGACCGAAACACAATTTACACAAGGGAAAGAAACATTCAGAACATGATATTCCTTCTCCTTTCCTCTAAATTCCTTGCCTAGAATTTGAGGTTGCTCAGTGTAATAAGAAGTGAAGTGTGAGGTCCTGCACTTGGGTCACAGCAACCCCCTGCAGTTCTCCAGGCTGTGGTCAGAGCGGCTGGAAAGCTGCTGGGACAAGGCCCTGGGAGTGCTGGTGATGGTGGCTGAACAGCCCAGGTGAACAGGAAGGCCAATGGCACCTGGCTTGTCTCAGCAGTAGTGTCCAGCAGGACCAGGGCAGTGCCTGTCCCTCTACTCAGCACTGATGAGGTCACACCTTGAGTGCTGTGTCCAGTTCTGGGCTCTCACTGCAAGGCATTGAGGGGCTGGAATGTGTCCAGAGAAGGGAACAGAGGTGGGGAAGGGTCTGGAGGACAAGTCTGAAGAGTGGCTGAGGGAGTGGAGGGGCACTCAGCCTGAAGAAATGAAGGCTTGGAAGGACCTTCTTGCTACCTGCATCTCCCTGCCAGGAGGTGCAGCCAGGTGGGGTCAGGCTCTGCTCCCAGGGAACAAGTGATAGGACCAGAGGAAAGGGCCTCAAGCTGTGCTGGGGAGGTTCAGGTTGGACATCAGGAAGAATTGCTTTGCAGAAAGGGCTGTCTGGCCCTGGAAGGGACTGCCCAGGGAGGTGATGGAGTCACCATCCCCGGAGGTGTTCAAGAAACAACTGGATATAGCGCTTAGTACTCTGGTCTGGTTTACAAGGTGGTGATAGGTCACAAGTTGGACTTGATGGTCTTGGAGGTCTGTTCCAACCTTAATTGATTCTGTTACTCTGTTCTGTACTCTACCCTAAGAAGGGTAGAATTACTCTGGAGCTGTTTCCTAATCTTGGTGAGTCTGGAGTTAATGGAGCATCCGGTTTTCCAGAGGTGGAGTCTGTATGTGGGGTGGCCGATGAGCTCTTTCCTGAGACCTAAGGAAGGTTTTAAGTTGCTCATAGTTGCTGTATGACATTACTGGAGTTCTTCACAGATGTAGTGGTTGCTTTGCCCCAGAAAGTGCAGTTGATGATACCAGATGCTGAACCCTCTCTCTAGTAGTTAAGGAGCCAGAACTCGCCATCACTGCATTTCACAGAATACAGTTTCAAAGCAGCATAAGCTCATTAGCAGTGCTTGGATTCCTAGATGGCTGCTGAAGGACCTCTTGGATGTATTTGAATGAGCAGTTTGGCTCTTTGCTGCAGGGCTAGTTTTGGTACTGTGGCACTGATGACTACTGGTAGTTGAACAGTGATTACCCAAAGACAAGTCTCTAGTTACCAAAGGAGCAGTGTAAAGTGATAGCTGTAATAGTGTCCTGTGGTTTTCTTTGGCGCACAGCCATCATCTTAGAAATAGAGATTTGGACAGCAGAGAGCAAATATTTTAAAGGCCTGCATATTCCTGTTCACCGTGAGCTGCACAGGATTGAAGAAGAAATCATTACTGGAGTCTGTTAATGCCCTGGTGTTGCTTTTGATAACTGGTGTTGGGATTTCCCCATGGCAACTGCCGTAAACACACTGCGAGAGGAGGTTTCTGCCAGAAACCACAGAGTGACTTTTTTCATGTGTGAGGAAAAAGAAATGTCAGAATATTGAACTCGTGGAACTATCATCTATTTTGCTCATGAAAACCATCCAACATGAAGCTATTATCTTGAAGGAAGTTGAAAATGGGGTGTTTGATGGTTTTTATGTTTCAGGCTGGTACATAATGACAGTGTGTGACAAATACTTGCGCTTTATTGACAAAATAGTACCAAATGTTTCCTTACAGAAAACCAGGCGACAAATGCCAGAGAGAAAATAAGAAAACAGTGTCGTGTAGCTTCCTACATTTTTTTCCCTAATCTCAGAAGACATTACTGGTGGACCATGTGATCATTGAGCTTTCTGTTGGGGATAAGAAGGGAAGCAAGGCAGAGAGACTTGTGCTGCAGCTGTTGGTCTGCAAGAACAGCTGTAATGGGTTTGGAACAGGCAGGGACTTGGGGCAACAAGTTTGTCATGAGGGTTAGCTTCTGCATTGGTTAATAGTCTTGAAAACCTCGATCGGTCACATTTGGAGGGATATTTGTGGAGTGGGTTCACTTAAGTAAACATTTAACCTCATGGTTAGTACTTGTTTTCATATGTTTTGGGTTGCTTTGAGGTTGCACAGATGAAGATTTAAAGGTCACTTGTCTGGAGTGATAACCCAGAGTAAATCTCTCCATGAGATGTTACAGCAAAGGCTTTATGAGGAGCTCCGGTAGGATCTGGCTGTAATGTCAGATACAGTCACTAGGATTTATGTGGTGGGCAGGTCTGGGTTTCCTGGCCGTAAATGTTCCACGAGGGTGGTATGCAAAGTTGCATCCCATTTTTGTGGGAGACCTTGCTTGTAAATTATCTGAGGTCCATTATCTGTATCTTTATGTTCACTAGTGTATAGATAGAGCTGTTAAGTATAAAGATTCAGCAATGTCGGTTCTAGTTGCATCAGTCAGCTTTGATTTTTAGATGAACTGATGATGTATCTCAGCTCCTGAGCTCAGGGAGGTTGGTTTCAGCCTAGGAGGTATTTATTAAGAAATTTTCTTGGGGAGATCCCAGTGTTAGCAAAGGGTTCTGTGCAAGAGGCCCCACAGCAAGACCTTGCATCCTTGGAAGTGCTAGATGCTGATGTTTTGCACCTTAGATATTAAGGGGAGCTCACATACTGTGCTAACTGCTGCCAGCTCTTGGTGCTTCCAACTCATTTGTAATCCCTCTGTTTGTTTGCATGTATTTGTCAGTCAGCATGTCTGGCTGGTTTGTTAGAGGATCTGGGTTCCTGAAAATACTCTTGTACTTGTGTTGTACTTGTGTGTATGCATATACGTATGTGGGGTTTGAGAAGAGAATTCTCTAACGCTTCTGCAGTTTTTTCATCTTATTCCCATGCAACTGCTTAACAGCAGTGCCTGTGTGTTAAATGTGAGGGAAAACTCTTCCAAAAAGTGAATGCTGAACCACTCAGTGCACTCGTATCTGATTTGATTTGTAGAGATGGGTAGGGCATCTCTCAAAGTGCCTCACTCCTTAGTTTCTCTGCTGCTTCTGTGGGTGCAGATGTTATTTGGGTCTTCAGAGTACAATGTTTCATCTTGGTCTTGATCTGAAAAGAATGAGTTACTCTTTACTGAAACACCGAGTGGCACTTCTTTCTTTAGGTTGAAGAAAAATCAGCCCAGCCAGCACTGCTGTTGTGAGCATTCCTG
>NW_008669755.1:8456-22288 GCF_000695815.1 Acanthisitta chloris
GTAGCTCCCAAAGCCACCTTTGGGATGAGCGTTGGAGGGACACAGCACCTGAAACTTCTCCTTCTCTTCCAGGGCTGCTGTTGGATTTGTATCCGGGGTACACTGCCTGGGAAACTGGGATGTTGACCAAACTGTTCCTTATGCAACATCCTAATTCGGAAGCTCCTCTGTTCAGCGATGCAGAAATATTTATGTTGGCAAGGCAACAGCTTTTCTGTCTTGACCTCTATGTCCTGCCGGGAAAAATCTGATTTTGTGCTCATGGAGGATGCAAGGTTTAACTTCTCTGCAGTTTTAATTATTAAAGCTGTTAAAATTGACTGTGCATTGCTCCTCACAGCTCTCAGGGGATTGTGCTCAGGCCTTGGAGAGAAATGTTAATTTATTTTTTTTTCTAACCTGACTGAGTTGAAAAATCACCTGTTTTGCCACATGTTCAAGTGCAGACAGTTGGTTTCCTTGCTCAGCTACTCTTCCTCATGGCTGATCATTACTGGCTCTCAGTGGTATCTGTCTCACTCTGTATATCCTCTGTCCCCTCCTCTTTGGCTGGCCTCTGTCTGTTCAAGTACTTCCTTATCAACCCTGTCTTAAAGGTTATCTACTTAGTTGACTTCTGGTTTTCTTTTTAGTCCTTTATAGAGAACCTTGTTGCCCCAAGTATTGCCATGGTAGAAAATAAATATGTATGAGTAATTTTTTTCCAGCCAATCCATGATTTTATGCACTGACTCACATCTTCATTCTGTGAAGGTGGTGTTTTTCACTCAGTAGCTAAAAGAACCAAAGTCCTGTTATCCAGTAACAATGCTCAGGAAAGGAGGGCAGGCTACCCTGCCTGTTTCTGGAGCTGGCTTCAAGCTCTAGTGACTCCAAATCTGGGCAATGAATGTCTTACTAGGAATGCTTTCCTTGTTGAAAAAATGATTCTGCATTAAGCTTCAGATTAGAGTAGATTTGAAGCTAAACTGGGCAACTGCATTTCTTTTCCAACAGGTAAGAGTTTGTGTGTTGTCAGGGAACCCACACAGGTGGTGTCTCAGCAGGCACTGCATGTTGACTACCAGTTTCCTAGTACCGGAGGGTTGGAAGGAACCTCAAGGTCCATTCAATCCCACCCCCTGCCATGGCCGGGGACACCTACTCGCCCAGGCTGCTCCAAGCCTCATCCAGCCTGGCCGTGAACGCTTCTGGGGATGGAGCAGCCACAGCTTCTCTGGACAACCTGTGCCAGTGTCTCGGCACCCTTTGATTAAAGAATTTCTTACTAATATCTAATCTAAATATCTCTGAGTTTAAAACCATTCCCTCTTGTCCTATCACTCTCTGCCTGTGTCAGTCATTCTTGCTCGTTTTTATAAGGCCCCTTTAGGTACTGAAACACTGCAATGAGGTCTCTGCAGAGCCTCCTTACATCCTTGCTTGTTAAATTTGTCAATGAAGTATTTGTTTTAACCGCAAGAGGTTGATTTCTACCCTCAGGAGGAAACATTATTTTTGATTTTGTGCTGTTGGCCATAAAGTTCCCCAGATTTCTAGCATGGTGTTGGGCAGGCTGTGCTATTCAAGAGTTAACTGGAGAATTTCAGTGTGCATGGTAGGATTGTTTCCCAAGTGTCAAAGGAAGAATAAAACAACACTAAAGGACTTTTTCTGAAAAAGATGTTTTAAAAGCAGTGGTTGAAAGTACTTGGGAGTGAGGACATCTTTCAGCTCCCCTTGGCAGTGCTGCTGCAGAGAGCTGTCTCTGTTCAGCTGTAACTGTGCCAGGTGACTGTCAGAGGTGGCTGTGACTGTTCACACCCACCTTCCAGAACCCAAATCAGTAGCAAGCCTTGTTGGTTTGGGTGCTAGTGAGAAAGCAGAAGCTTGGAAATGTGAGAAGTGGTTAGTTTCAAGTGGCATGCGTTCATGCAAGGAAACAGTGCCGCACTTGAGCTGCTTTCAGCATGGATAACTCTGGCTCTTCTCCCTGCATGACCCTTGGGGCTTGCTTGCTGATGGCAGGCATGGGCTGGAGTGCTCAGGGCATGGGGTCACCTGGGTGTTAGCTAAATGCCTTTGAATGCAAGCAGTTCTGATTAAAATATGGTGGGTTTGTATCTGATTTTAATCTCTTTAAAGTATCTGAGCATGTCTTGTGTCTGCAAAACTCTCTGCTGTTTTTAAGTTAGCTGAAAAGTCAGTGCTTAGGGCAGATGATGGTATTTGAGATAAGAATGTTGATGGGAATGAAGGGCTGAACTTCAGGTTCTGTGTGAGGTGAGGATGGGCCCTTGGAGAGGTGACTGAAGTTCTCTGAAAAAAACTCTTTATTTTCAGTTTAGATGTCTGCAGAGCTTCTCAGGTGACTCAGGGTGAGGTTATTTGAGAATGATAGGCTCTGAAAAGAGCAGGTTGAGATCAGGTAAGAGGGATCTATGCCTGACTCTGTATAAGGATATGTAAACGGCCTGGTTATTGCTGTATGTGCTGTGGGCATGGAAATGCTGGGAGTGTGTCTAGCTGCATTGAAAATTGTGGGAATCCTCCCCTTTTGCCCCTTCTTATCTCCTGGTCTTGTGAACATAAAGGGTGGGGAGTGAAAAGCAAAATCATGTAGTTGGTTTGCTTTATGTTCAGACTTAAACATTCCTGAGATTATTGCCACCTTTTACTCTTAACACCTGCTTTCCCTCTCAGCTTGCTCCCCCTGGGTTTGAAGAGGCCCTGCAGAGGCTTAGGTGTGCCTTCTGGCTGCCGACTGCCAGACTGCTAATGCAGTCGACCTCCAGCCCTTTGAACTGACTATTTTTAACCCGGAGCAGGGAGGAGAATTCCTACTAAGAGGCTGATCAGACAGCACTGCAGTCATTTGAGGACTTGTCGTTACTCTTAACTGCTGTCTTCCTCCAGGAAACAGCATGGATACAATAGAAGAATTTGTTCTGAAAAGCACTTTGAGATATTCCCAATTCTTTTTTTTTTAAAAAAAATATGTATAAATACTGTCATGGAATCTAAAGCTCAGTTGTGCTGTAAGGTAAAAGCCCCAGTGGCTATGGTTTCATAACCAGGCTGTAAAACTCTGTTTTCTAGTTTGATAGGTGCTTTCGTTAAATTCAACTATGATTTAGATACCAGAAGTCCTGGGTAGATATATGCTGTGTCACAAGTTGGTTGTGCTGTGTTGCCTTTCTCTCAGTGCTGTCTGTTTCTGGTGCAGTGGCTGAGTGACTCTTCAGTTGTTAAGCTAAAATCAAGAGGAAATCTTTACATGAGTTCTCTCAGTCCATGTAAGATCAGTTCATAACCCCAAATGCCCTACCCAGTCTTGCAGCTTACTGGCAGAAACAAATAATCTTACCTTCAAGGGCAGTGGGGATTAAAGTCCAGGTCTGTGTTTGTCCTTGGACTGTAGCACATCTTTCAGGAGCGATCATCTTCCCATTAGACGCTTCTTGATGTGCTAGAGGCTTCAATAGATGCTTCTTGCACTCAAAGCATTCCTGATCCAGGTCCTTCTGGGTAGATGAGCAGGATGCCAGTACCACTCATTTCATTTTTCCAGATTCTCCCATCTCCATCTCAGCCAGCATAGCACCAGTGTTTGTAGTATGTTTCGGGAGGAGAACCTTTCTGTTGAGTGTCTTTTACAGAGCTGTCTGTGGACATTCGCATCTGATGCGTTCGGAACTCATCCTGATTTGGGTGTGGAGAAATAGCAATGCTTGATTGGAGGGACCTGTGTGTCCCTTCTGAATTGAATCTGTGGGTCTGCAAGGAATGAGGAGCTGCTGATGTTTGCCTGAAGACTGGACAGCCTGTTAGTTCTGTTCATTAGTGCTTTCCTTCCACTTCATTCCCAGCCCAGTTCCATAACTTGGCAGTCCATCCCTGCCAGCCGCAGGCAGAAGGTGATACTCCTGCTGAGCCAGGTGATATGACTGTCTGCCTTCCAACATCTGTCCCTGCTTCACACAACCACTGGAACATCTGTAGAATGTGTGTGACTTACTCGCCGTCCTGAGGGCTCCAGGTGGTACACAGGAGCATGTGGGAAGCAGGTCTTTTCTGGGATTCGTTTGATAGGGGGAATGGAAAGCTGCATTTAAAATAAGAGACTCCAGAATGAAGTGGGAGGTTAGTTGCTGTGTTAATTACAGTTTTGCTCTAGGTAACTGAAGTGCTTCATTGTTAACTCCTTGCTATGATTATTATTTTGCCATCAAAATGGAGGTTCCATTTTGCTTGTGGATCAAGGACTTCCAGTCATAGGTGTTTGTATTTCAGGTAAGCACACTGTCATTGAAACCTCAAGGTATTAAATCCCAGTAGTCCTTAATGTTTGTGAAGGCCCATTGTGGGCTTTCACCTGGGAATCCTTTCATTTGAGTGACTTGGAAAAGAAGTGTGCACACTGAAGGAAATTGTTTTTAGATCATTCCTGGAAGTTTCTTTGGCAGGAGCACAGGTCTTGTGCATTGAGATTGGCTGCAGTAACCTCCATCCCTTCTTTCCTTTACGAAGAGGTGTTAGGGTGAAGCTCCTCTTCCTTATACTTACTAAGTATGTTCCTGCCACAGCTTGCCTTAACCTCTACCCTTCAAAGTATGTAAGGAATTGACTGATAACAAATCCCTTTCCATCCCCAAATAAAGAAGAAATCGAGCATGATCCAGTCAGGCATGCTCTAGTTTGTATTTTTAGGGCCCCCAGGTTGAGAATCAGCTGTAGTCAGTGTTATGTTGTCCATATATAGTGTGGATAAAGTATGGAGACACCATGTTTTTATGTGGAAGTACTGATGGAAAAACGAGTATGGCACTGGGTACCTGAGAGCATTTAGTGGCTGATGGAGCTGGTTACTACATACTAGTGACTCAGAAGCTGTGTAACCCTGTTTCCACTAACACGAGACTCGAATGCAGACTTCCCTTAGTTGTTTGCTTCCAAGTCAGTGTCTTGTCCCTAAGCACTGTGCTGCTGGCACAATTGTGCTGCAGGTGTTCTGCTGGTGCTTTGGAGGTGTGTGGGGGCATCTCTTACTCTGTGTTGGCTTTCCCAGCTCCATGTGCTCTCGTGTCTGTGCACAGCCTCCTTTGCCAGCTGCCACTGCTGCAGCTGGGGAATAAAACTGCTCCTTCCCTCTGTCTGCAGGAGAGAGAGCTCTCTTATCCAGCCAAGCCTGAATGAGATTTCCAAAATCCTTGGGAACAGAAAATTCTCAATCCCACTGTTCCGTGCAGTGCACGCACCCTGTTACAGCAGGGTTACATGGGTCAAAGACAAAGTAAAAAGCTACTTTCCTTCTGGACCCAATCCCAGTTTGTTCCTGCAGAATAATGCTGGGAATGTGCCACTGCAGCCATTGCAGGCAGTGCTGGCCTTGGCTGTTTGCATGTGCTGTCCTCCAGTGCTGTGACAAACAGCACTGGCAGCACCACCCGTCCTCGGGGGAGGATGCTGGAAGGGCTTCTTGCATTAAAAACTAAATAGAAATCACAGGAAAACCATAAAATAAGGGGGATTTTTTTCCTTTGTTGAAGTTAATGATAGTGGAATTCTGTATATTTTTTCAGTCATTCACGGGATGAGCTTTAATAAATACTTGAGGAACAAGCTGTGAGTGCTGGATGAGAGCTCAAGGAGCTTCATGTAGCCTCCACAAAGGACTTCCTAGGTACACCAGGGCTGCACTTGTGGTCACACCACTGTAGTTTAGCTTACCTTGTCAGCTCTTGGACCCGTCTCAGCCAATCTCAGAGGAGCATTTTTGTAAATAGCTTTTCACAATGGTGTGGCATTTTTTGGGGGTTACACATTATTTGTTTTACGTATATATTACAGCATAGTCTTATATAATGTAGAAATAAATATCAAATGAAGCCTGGTTGCAATCTCTTCATTGCAGGTGCATTCCTGTGCAGGTTTAGTAATCATATGGCTGTGTCTAGGCTGGTGAGCTGTGTGATAGGAGCTTGGAGTCAGACTGTCCTCTCTCTCTCTGGGCTGGGAAGATTTGAGTTATGAAAGCAGTTGTGTTTAACTCCAACTCGTGAAATCACTTAAAATGAATTTTATCACCTTTATTTTCTGATGTTTGATTAGTGGAATATGCACCCAACAGGCCCAACCTTGGAAGATGTGACTGCAGCACTAATAAAATCAGCTGAATGTTGAAATAAGTAGTCTCGTCACACACTCACTTTATTTCATTTTAATGTCTTGTTTTTTTTCCAGGGGATGACTTATGCTTATAACCTTGAGCCTCAAAGTGGTTGTGAGGCTTTTTTGTTGTGTTGTTGAGGGTTTTAGGTGTATCTCTGGGATGCTATAACTAGTATGTGAGGTGGAGACAGTTTGTGTCAATGCGGTTGGAATGACAACACAGCTTTTGAAATCTTCAAGTTTCTGGTCAGTTGAGTGTTCAGGAATGAGTGTGTCATTTAATTCCTATAGCAGATTTTTGAGCTGGAAACTAAGGCTGTTTAATTGCAACTATAGGTTATTCTTGGGAAGTATCAATCCAGGCTGGGGGATTAATAGATAGAGAGCAGCCCTGAGGAGAAGGACTTCAAGATTCTGGTGAAGAAGAGCTTGGACATGCACCCCTGCTCTGCTCAGGTGTGACCATTCAGCTCTGGGGTCCCCAGTACCGAAAGGACATGGAGCTCCTGGAGTGGCTCTAGAGGAGGCCACAGAGATACTCTGAGTGAGGGCTGGATCACTTCTGCTCTGGAAACAGGCTGGGAGAGTTGTGGATGTTCACCTTGGAGAACAGAGGGTTCTAGGGAGAAATCAGACCCACTTTCAGTGCCTAAAGGGGCTCCAGCTGAGCTGGAGAGGGACTTTGGTCAAGGGCCTGGAGTGACAGGACAAGGGGGAAGGGCTTTTAAACTTGGTTAGCTGAGATACTACTAAGGAATACTTCCCTGTGAGGGTGCTGAGGCACTGGCACAGGTTGCCCGGAGAAGCTGTGGCTGCTCCATCCCTGGAAGTGTTCATGGCCAGGCTGGATAGGGCTTGGAGCAACCTGGTCTACTAATCGAAGGTGTCCCTGGCCATGGCAGTGGCGTGGGACTGGATGGTCTTTAAGGTCCCTTCAAACCTAAACCATTCTGTGTTTCTGAGTGGTTTATTTGTGGTTCTGTTGAACTGTGATTGTGGAATCTACTGGGAGTTGTCAGCCCTGTGGAGGTTTTCCCTCTGACATATTGGGCATCTTGCTGGAGCTGTACAGATGTGTTCTGTGTCTCCTGCTATTAGGGCAGTACATGTGAAAAATGAAACTCAGAGTTGAAGTTTTCAGTAGGCTGTTGTGCTATTTGTACCTTTTGTCCCTGGGCATGTTATAAATCACTTCAGGAAGTGATTTGGAAATTACTGAGAAGAACTTCAAGAGCCTTGAAATTATTGAAGGAGAAAACATCCTGTTGTGCTGAAGGTGCCTTTTAAGAATGGCATCATTTCTGTTTTGTTGTTGATTTTATGTTTCAGGGGAGGTTTTTTGTGGTTTGGAGTTCCTTGACTCAGGGTTAGGTTTTGCTCTCTTAATAAAGAATATGCTTTATCATAGCTCTAGGGGCTCACTCCCTGTGATTTCTTTGGCATGGGTAGTCAGACTCTTTTACTGAAGTGGTATGGCATGTTTAGTGTGAATCTGTGTCTGTAATGCCAATAGATGTTCATGTTTTGGGATGGAAGACCAACTTGCTGAGGATCCAATTGAGAAATGCTTCATCGTAACCTCAGAACACTGTGTGTCTGTGTTGTGTGAGACACTAAGGTTTTCAAAGGCAGTGTCTGCATCAGAGTATTGGAAATATTTGCGAACACTGTTTATTCTTTGGTTCGTGCAGAAAAGTATCCTAATTCCTAATCTGATTAATCTTGGACATTTCCCCAAATTTCAGTTGGGTGATGTCAGCTTTCCAGTTTTTATAGTGTGAATTCTAACAGTTCCTTTTGAATCTCAGCATAATTCCCTTTTAAAAAAAGAAATCAGTAAGGATTGTAGTGGCTTTTCTGTTCAATATGAAAGATCAAGTGCCTGACTCTGGAGAGTTTAGCTGTCTGAATTCACCTTTCAACTTCCATGAGGTTTCTTTTTCTCTAGGTGGAAACATTCCCTCCTTTAGCTGTATCATCTGCCCTCGGGCTGCAACTACCCAGGTCTCCCATCTTTCTGGAGCTAAATTGTAGTGCCTTTTGGGATACATAGAAGCATCATCTTCTGGTTGGATAAGTGGCAGAACTGGTGCTTTTACATTGTTATTTTTTCTCATTGTATTTCCACTCATATTTTTCTTGTCTTCATGAGTAGAGTGCAGTAGATTTTTTGGGCTGATGGGCGGCAGGGGATGGTGAAGCCTGAAAGGCAATAGGGAAGTAGAGCGATGCTGTATTTATAAATGTATTGGCCACTGACTGCTCAGGTTGTTCTTCTGGGGAGCTGTTGGTGTAGGAGCACAAGCTTTGCTCTGTGAATGAGCACAGCAGCTGGTGAATGCTTGGGAAGGATGGAGGCTGTGTGAAACAGTGGATCTGTAGAGATGGGAACACACTGGGGTAATTTGGGTAGCACATCAAAACCTTGTGTACAGGCAAGTCAGGTCCTTTAAGGTGCAGTGGTACAGTACTGACAGTGGGCAGAGATTTTCAGTTCTTGTTAGATGCAATCTTGATTAGGTGTTTAATTAAGAGGCACAACTGTCAGCCTGAAATCCATAGTGGGCTTCTTACTGCATTTCTCTCGGGCTCTTCTTCCGCAGAGACTGGTCTGGACAGAGATATGCTCATTTAGAAGTGCTGTGGGAGCCCTCTGTGACTGCTTGTTGGCTTTTGTAATGGGGAAACACTCATCTAATGCTTCTCTAGATAATTTTGTTTATTCTTGTTGTGTATTATGATGCTTAAAGCCACTTAATATAGGTAGCACATTTTGAGTTATTTTTTCCAATGTAGCCTTGGTATAATTTAGTGTTAGAGATGCCAGTCATGTCTGGTTGTATATATACACCTTGCTTAGCTAGTTAATTCTAACTTGGAGCTGGAGCTTGGAGCTGGAGGTCTTTTCCAACTTTAATGGTTCTGTGATTCTAAGAGGGATACAAATAATTTCAATCCTCTGGTGTCTGGGATAGAGCAGGGCATGCTGAGCATGTCCCTCAGCTGTAATGCTGACAGGGGTTAATGAAGATGACCTTATGAGAAGCACCTGGGCAGCATTTGGCTCCAGTGGAGGCAGCATTTAGAGAGCCTTGGAGGCTCCTGCAGCAGCAGCAGTGGTGTGTGAACTTTGTGGAGAAATATGGTGTGTCCCAACAGAAGGTAATGTTTTCAGGTTGTAATGTCTGCTGTCCAGACAGTTGTTTTCTTCTAGAAATTCAGTAGGTTTGTGTTCACCATTTAATTATGCAGTGTAACCTGGCAAGTGATCCTGCATCAAACTGCTGTAAGCCACTTCACCCGCTCCTTAGCCTCAGATAGATTCCACAGCTGCTACCAGAGGAAAGGGTAGCACAGTGGGGTATTCCCATTCCATTAGATTTCCTGATAACCTGTGGCCCCAGAGAGCTGGCTAGCCCAAAATGCTGTGTGAATATCCTGCCCTTGTACTGCTGGTGCTGGGGCAGATAAGGTGAGATACTCATCTTAATTGTCTGAATAAGAGGAAAATAAGTGGGACAATATGGATTATCTGAAATCCGTGTCTTCAGCCTTTTTCACTGCATTTTGGATGCACGGGTTGGGTGGAGCCCCGAGCTGCTTGGTCTGGTGGGAGGTGTCCTACAGCAGGGGGTTGGCAGTAGGTGAGCTTTAAGAGGTCCCTTCCAGCTCAAATGATTCTGTGATTCTTTGATGTTAATAACTGAAGGTTATGAACCCAGAACTGTTTTTACACAAACAAGTAGTAGCTCTTAGAACTGTTCATCCTGCTTTTATTTAACGGTGGTTATTGTGTTGGATTCCCAGAGGTATCTGGTCAGATCACTAGCTATGGGCTCCCCATCTCCAGGAGTTGGCTGTGATTTGCATAATGTGGTGGAACACCAGCTTCTAAGGGCTGATGAGTGTTTGTGAGTCAACAGAGCCATGAGTAATGGGTGGTTCTCATGAGGAGATTCTTCCACAAGTGATAAAGGTGAGGTATTAGTTGGAGCCAGGTGATGTTACCTCTGTCTTACATGAATTGGTGTGGAAACTTAAGATTTCAGGTGCTGGGGATCACCCCAACCACCTATCACAAAATTAATTGTGTTTTCTTGGCTGGTTTTTGTTGGGATTTAGGATACAAAATGTTTGATTTATCCATGAACATAGAAAAGCATTACATTTTTGTGGAATTGAGATATTTTAGTGCTGGGAATATCTTAGAGCTATCACCATATACAAAGACCTTTCCCCTTGTTCTCCTGCATATATGGATAATAAACACCTGTGCTCAGTCAGAAGATTTCTGTGTTAGCCAGCTTTGGATTTCCCTGAGCAGAATAAACAGAGCAGGAGGCACCACCTCACTTTTCCAGCTCTGCTCACCTCAAGGTGCAGCTTGATGCTATTTTACTAATCCTGGGGTTGAGCACTTGAGAAAGAAATCTGGAATGTGGTTGGAACAATGTTACAAGCATCATTTGAGACCAAGTGGAAACTTGTTGGCTTCTTAGAAGAGCAGTGAACTCATGCCAGGGGGGTGAGATAGCGTTGGGAACAGTTTCTTGGAGTGAGGTGAAGACAGTTTACTTGGAAATAGCTGGTTTTCCTTTGGTTTTGAACCCTTTCCCTCGTGCCTGTCGCTGTTGAATTCAGGCTTTTGTTATTTACAGATTGTATTGTTTATTGACAGTGTGACCTGCAGGATGGTGAAACCCCCTTGCTGCTATGAAATGAATGGGAAGGTTAAGCAAAGGCAGTTAGAAAGGTGTCAGATTTACTAAAATAAAATAGATATATCTATGATTTATCAATAATTATGGAAATTGCCCCATTCCTGGGAGTGTTCCAGGCCAGGCTGGATGGGGCTTGGAGCAGCCTGGTCTAGTGAAGGTGTCCCTACACATGACATGGAGTGGAACGAGTTGTACTCTAATGTACCTTATGACTCAAACCATTCTGCGATTCCATGATGGCTGAAAATTCTCTGGGTGCTCAAGAGGAAATGAAAGCCTTGGTCCTGGAGAAGAAATTCCAGTATTGTTGAGTTTTAGTTTATGCAGATATCCTGTGGCATTTCCAGTTTAGTTATTCAAACCCCACATCCTAGTCAGAGCTTCTGGTGATGCCACACTGGGCTCTGGGCTGCTGTGCAGCCTCTCTGAACGTGCTGGAAGGGCTGAGCTCTAAAAATATGTTTGTAACCCCACAGCAGTGGTTTTGTGTTGGCCTTCCTGAAGGAACGAATCCCTTTAATTAGTAAGACAGTGAAGTTTATTTTGGGGTTTGCTTTGCTTTCATTTTGGCATGTGAACTCTTGTGCACTGTAGCTTACAAAAATATAAAATCCTGTAGCTCTGCTGGTGTCTGCTACAGCTGCTGGCAGCAGCTGCAGCCTGCACTGTGCTTGTCCTGTTGCCTGCTTTTGCTTGGGAAAAAATAAATCCGTTTAAACGGAGAGGAGGAGCCAGAAGTTGTTTTGATCTGCACCAGTGGCTGCCTTGATGTGCTAACCAAATGTTGTCTGTGTATGTGCTATCCTGGAGACAGCTGAAGCTCCCCTTGCTTCATGTAAGTGCAGCTTCTGGGAGCTCCCTGGAAGGTTGGACAGAAACTGTCAGTCTTGTTTTAGCAACAAAAAGTCAGCACACATCAGTCAGGTAAATATGCCAAGCGCTATCTCATCACTGATGTTCCTGAGAACAGGGTTGTGCATGTTGTCCTTGGGTTTGCTCTCTCCTGTGCCCTGCTAGGCTTGGAAAGAGGGCGATGTGGGGAGGGCAGGGGGTTCTCGCAGCATGGATGTGGTTTGCAGAATCCCAAGTCCCCAGATGGAAAAAAATGGAGAAATTGCCGTTTTTGCACTCAGAAGATGAAGCTTGCACCGTGTGTGGTTGGCATGGCCCTGGCCATCACAGGGCTCCAAAGAACAGCAGCTTTGTGCAGGAGCAGGACGGGTCCCTCTGGTCATAGTGGCCTTTCATGGTGAACTCCAAGATACTGGCAGTGAGCATTCAATGTTGCATGTTCTGCTGCTGCTTTCTGGGTGCTTTTGTTGAGATACACAGATCGTGGCTGTTTGCCTTCTCTTTTCCCATTGTACTTCTTCCAATTCGATGCATTTTGTTATGGATTTCAGGCTGCACTCGTTTGGGTTAATGATTTTTTTAAGAGTGTGTGCTGGTGGTGTTGCTAGAGTAGATGCTGACACCTTTCTTTTTTGCTTTGAAGTACATGTTAGATCTGTTGTTTTGACCTTCTTTTTTATCTAAGCATAAAACCCAAGTTCTCCTAATGAACTTTGGTGCCTGATGGGGTTGAGATTATCTGAGGAAGTGCAGAAGTTGAAGGGAGAGTTCCTTAAGTGTTTGGATGCAGGGGTTTAGCAGGGAGTCAGCTTACAATGTGGCTTCCTAGAGTATGTCATAGGTCAAGATGCAGCAAGAAGACTTCTGCAAAAACAGAAGGGTTTTTTCCCCAATTCTCCTTTAATAGACCTCCTTTGCATGTTGTGAAATAGGGAGTGCAGAAAGCATCGGAGAAGGACCATAGGGACAGAGGTGCTGGTCTTTCGGTGAGCAAAATTGTTTGCTGATGTCTGAGCTCTGTGTGGGCTTCTTTAAAGATCTCATTTTTAGCACAGTGCTTTGAATTCAAGTACGTGCCTGAGGTGATGGGAACCTGATGAAGCTTGGAAAATATGCTTGACTTTCTTGACTTCACCCAGGAAACACAAGAACGTAGCCAGAGGGCAGGATTTTTGCAGGTACCCACAACAGTTTGATTCCTGGATGAGTGTCTTTAAAAAATGTCACATGACCAGTTTTGGCAAAGCTAAAGGTTCGGCGTTATGAGTCTCAAATGGAGGAGTAGTTAATTGATATTTGCCTATGTCCTGGAGTTCTTTTTCTTCTGATAAAATGTTGTGGTGGCCTCAAAGCCACATCTCATTCTGTTGTGATAGAGGTGTCAGCCTTTCGAGGTGTTGCACCGGTTACTCGGATGCTGTGGGAGACAGACTGTGAGCACACCCCAGAGTGCCCAGAGGGGTGGGGTGTGAGGTGGGACATGCTACTGGGGAGGGGGAGAGCAAAGGAGCAATAGCAAACTGACCTTGGGACCATGGCGATTCATCTGCTTACTTTTGGCTTCCTACAAAGTTGCGGTTTTATCTGTGAGTTGAAGCTGAAAGAGGCTTTGTGTTATAGGTAGTCACTGAGTCTAAAGTTTATCTGACAAATGTTTTGAGTTTCAGAAACAAATACTTTGTACTTGCATGGGTCCCATATTTTGTCAAATGCCTGGTGATAGCAGGTGCTTTTTAAATAGGAAGCCGGGGAAGGAAACTCTCTGCTAATGGAGCATTTAATCACATAATTGCTTTTTTTGACTGTTAGGTTTTAAGGAGTTTTCAGGCTAAAGATGCTGGGAACCCTGAACCCGTCCCTTGGTGCTTGGCTTGTGCTCTGCTTCAGGATGCAGTCCCTTGCTCAGCTGTGCAGTGCTAAGACCCAGGTTTTTAGGGATGCCCTGGACTTGTGATAGTTTCATGTTTTGGTGGTTGTGCAATTTCTTAGGCAGCATGGGAATGAAATGGGCATTGTCCTTATTACAGTAAAATAAAAAACAGTTTGGAATATGAAGCACCCGAGGGGAGTATCTGCACTGCTTGTGTGTGCTGCTGGAGCTGAGTCTGG
>NW_008669755.1:22324-22710 GCF_000695815.1 Acanthisitta chloris
ACCTGCTGTAGCATAAAGTTTCAGGAACCCTCTGTTCATCGTATGAAGTCAGGGTGACAGTCTCATCCACACAGACACAAACCATGTGCTCACAGTGCCTGTCCTCATCCAATTTCCTGCTCTAGGTTCTCCATCCCAGCTCTTACGAAATAAACCTTTATATCTTAGCAGACCTATTTGCACTTGCAATAAAATGGGGCCCCTCTCTAGTGTTTCCTTACTGTTGTAACCAAGGCTTTCACATTGGTTCCAGCTCAGCATTAATTCCCTTTGAGAGCATGCCTTGGATTGCATTAACTTTTTTTTTTTTACATTTGACAAAAGCCTTGTTTAAACAAGTTAGATGTGCATCAGGCTAATAAATATAAACCCCCTCAGCTTATTCC
>NW_008669755.1:22731-43652 GCF_000695815.1 Acanthisitta chloris
TCTCATTTGTGTATTTTCCACTAATCATCTCCAAATCTTGCATGGGTGATAGCGAGTTAGGGAAAGTGGATTTAGGATTACAGTTTAGGGTACAGTCAGGGAAAAAGAGGCTCTGTTTTGACAACCAGCATAGCAATCTGGGAGACATGACTCTAGTTCTAAAAAATGTTTTCAGAAATGTACTACATAAACAAGTAATCATTTCCCTTGTGGAGAGGGGAACTGTTTTTCTAGATGTTATTCTGGACAAACATGCTGGACCTGTTCTCTGTAGCCTCAAGTAGAAGACCTGAAAAAGTCCATCTGAATGATGGTATAATGCCAGAGCACAGATTTTTATTGACAAACAAAGAAGTTGGGCCATGAGTCAGTTCATAAGAAACTGAGCTTGGATACTTCATGTTTTGACACTTGGGTGCTGTGGCTGCATCAGCTGGGCCAGGGCGGCAGAGTAAAGCATCCTCGATGGCACAGTGCTTGTTCACAGTCCCATTTGCAGGTTCCTTGAGACAGAAGAGCATTTAAGGAAGGGAAGAAGAGTGTTGTTTTAAGCTGAGTTATTGGATCACACCCATGAAGCTGCATTGACTTCATCGTGGCTGCTTGGGTGTGACGAAGGGTAGAGTTTGCCTCTGTCTACATTAATTACGCTTAGGGCTGCAACCACCAAGCTGGAACTGACAATAAGCTCTATAGATGGATGCATAAATGAGGTATTGGGGAAGGGCAGACTTGGCTTTCATGGGGAAAATCCTACCTTGTGTTTACTGCAGTTCTTAAGGGAAGGACAGGGGAAATCTGTTCATTTGATGACTAAGAACTGCTCTTGCCAGAGGCTTGAGCTGAGCTGCCATCAGATAAGAGGGAGGGTTGTCTTGTCTATAGAACTTTTTCAAATGTAGGAAATCATGTGTAGGAATAAACAGTTGATTTTTCCTGTTGAAAGAAACCCAGCAGCAAGTCTTGGGGAATCTGTGCTGCAGCCTCTTCAGGTTAAGGTATTGATTGCCCTGGGAAAGTGAAAACCAGGAGCTGGTTGTGCAGAGCTGCAGAAGCATCTTGTGGTGGTTAGTAATGGATATCCTGGTGGGTTGAACTTAGTGTGGATGTATGTGGAGGGTTGCATGGGGAGAGGGCAGTCCTGACTCATGGCACAGCTCCAGGTGAGCTGTCAGTCTTGGCAGAGATCTTGGCGTCTGCAAGAAATTTGTGGAAGTCACACCTGAAGTGCTGCCGGGTTCAGAGCAGAGCATGATAGACAGGAAACAGAGCAAGTTGTCATCTCTCTAAGCACAGTGGTCTAGTTGACAAGGTGGTGATCAGTTGGACTTGGTGATCTCAGAGGTCTTTTTCAAGCGAAATTATTCTGTGATTCTGTCTCAGTTAAAGTGGCCTAGTGTGGCCATCTTGGGAGGCTTTGGGGGGTGATGTTGGACCCCACATCTGGAAATAAGTATAGGAGAGTAAAAAGGTCTGTTTGAAGGTGCTGAGTTTGGTCCAGGCTGGAGCCAGCCCACTGAGCAGAGTTGGGGCAGGCAGGAGGGATCATTGTGAGAGAGAAGAGGGAGGTAAAGATAGAGTCACTCTTGTTTATCCCCTCTTACTTAGGGATTAAAAAGCATGTTGTGAAACTAGTGAGAGGCAGATTAAAGCCCAGCCCAATAGTTTTCCCTTGTGTTATAATCCGGAAGACAATTGAGCTGTGAGTCCCTGTAGGACTTTGGCAGTGTCAGTCCTTAGTAAAATACTTCAAGGGCTGTATTTATGTGAAAAGTCTGCTGCTGTATGAACTGCTTGCTCACATTATCACAGACTGGTTTGGGTTGGAAGGGACATTAAAGCCCATCTTGTTCCACCCCCTGCCATGGATCGGGGTACCTTTTACTTCACCACGTTGTTTGAAGCTCTGTCCAACCTGACCTGGAACACTTCCAGGGATGGAGGAGCCATAGCTTCTCTGGACAACCTGTGCCGGTGCCTTAGCACCCTCACTAGGAAGGATTTGTTCCCAGTATCCCATCTAACCCTACCCTCTGGCACAGTGGAAAGCCATTCTTCCCCCCCCCTTGTAAGTTACTGTTTTGGAGTTTGCCCATCTTTAAGAGTTGGTGCTTTTGTCACTGTTTCATTAAGCACAACTTGATATTCTTTAAATCTCCTTTTTATTATGCCTTCCCCCAGCACCTGCCAAGGTTGCCGTGGTTTTGCTCATTTACCACTGCCTGCATCAAGTTCAGCTGCTTAGGTTTTGGTGATGCTCAGGTGTTGCCTCAGTATAACCTCTTATGTGGAATTCTAGTGCTGGAAATCCTGAGTGGGCTAAGTGACTGTGTACTTGTTTTTTGTGTTTTGTATTGTTGCTGGAGCTGTGTCACGGGAGGTTCAGACTGGATGTTAGAAAGGCTCTTCCCCCAGAGGTGTTTGGGCTCCCAGTGCAGTGGTCATGGCCCCAAGCCTGACAGAGCTCAAGGAGCATTTGGACAAGGCTCTCAGGCACAGGGTGCATTGCTGGGGTGTCCTGTGCAGGACCATGGGCTGGACTTTTGATGATCCTTGTGGGTCCCTTTCAGCTCAGGGTGTTCTAGGATTCTGGGTTTTTTCTACCAAGTAGTCACCAAATTGCTGTTGTTTATTTTTTGCCATTTCTTTGAGTTGCAGCTATTGTTACCTCTCTGAAAAGCTGAAAGTCTTTACAGCCTGCCAAGCAGTGTATCTCAGTCATTTTTTTTATGCATCTCTGTTGTGAGCTGCTTCTTACTGCCTTGCCAGATAAAATTTGTTTATATTCTTTGAAAATGTTCTTTTCTTTCACCCCACTTTATCGTTTTTAATTTATACTTTGGCATCAGTTCTTCTTGTGCCAGCTGTAGAGGTTGTCCATTTTCGCCTGTGATGCTTTGCAGGAAGGTTCTTCATTAATACTCAGATTTGAATACGAGAGGCTAATGTCTCGTTTGTGTAGTAGCTGGCAAAGACAGCATAGGCTGTAATTCTTCAAGTGTCTCGTTTTGGGTACTTTGGACATGGGTTTAGTCTTGGATTTTCCTTCCTGCTGCCTTGAGCGTGACTTGAACAGTTCCAGCTCTTACTGCTAGATTTTCATTTAATTACTCTGGGACAATCTCTCCTGAGCTGGCACTGCCCTTCCTTCGGACAGGAGGTGGCAGAAAGCAGACCTCACCTTTGAAACTCACCTGCTTTTAGGAAGACCCAAGAAAAAAGACATTTACCGAACATTTAGTTTCTGGTAGCTTCTTTTTCTTTCTGAAGTGCAATACTGCTCTGGTTGTGTGTTTAACTGTGTTTCTCTGGGCTTTGGTACTTGCAGAGATACTGTCTATTGCCTGAAAAAAGATGTTATTTCATAGCAGGGCACAGATGAACATTTCCTTTCCCAGTTTTATTAGAGTAGGGAGGAGTTTTGCTGCAGTGATGCTTTCATTTTCTCCTTGTCTACTTTTTCTGTTCCTTTCACCTTCTTGCTGGGGTTGTCATGGCCCTGCTGGAAAAGTGGCCAGCCTGGAACAGTGGCTGTGTGTCACTTTTCTCCAAGGGATGTGGATGAGTGTTAAGAAATGTGCATGTTATTGGAATTGGGTTGTAATCCTGATGCCTTCACTCAAAACATCCCTTGCTGACGTGCTCTCTGCTTCTCCCATGGCAGAGCTGTCTCAAGGGAAAACTGCGGCTCCATCTGTGGGGCATTAATTTCTCTTACACTAACTGTGCGTCAGCTCCAGAACCCAACCCACTGTGAAAATACAGGGAATGGAAAGTTTGTCCTGTCAAGTATGTAATTTTTTTTACTCGTAAGCATCTTACAGACAAAGTACCTGCTCTGTTTGGTTTGGGGATTTTGAAGGGGCTGTTTTGAGGGTTCAGGAGGGCTAAGATGTATGGTGGGTGGAGCTACATTATATTTAAGGGCAAAATAAATAATTTGGTGGTGATAGATGTAAAACTTCAAGCATGACCCTGGTTTTGGCAATATACTTGGATACTATCTATCATTCAGTCCCGCTGTAGGAAGCATGGGGCTTTCCCAGTTGTGGGAGCTAAGGAGATAACATCTCTGTGCCCACCTGAAAGCTGTGTAGAGGGAGGGTAAGTCTCTCTGGCTGTAGGTGTAAGAGAGAGAAGGAGAAATATTAGCAGCAACAAAGAAATTTTGCAATTTCAGCACTGGAAAAATTCAAGACCAAAGCGAAGTGCCGTGGCAAAAGCAAAGTGCTCTTCAATTGCCAAGCCCAGAAGCATGTTTTGGGAAAGGCTGTGGAGCTTGTATGGCTCTTTCCATCAGGGTCTTCCTTTTGTTTCCATGGCAGCACAAAGGATAGCACTGCTGCAGCTGCCAGTTGCTGTTGGAAGCTGGATTATGGGTTTGACCTAAATATCTGTTTAATACAGCTCTCAGTTACGGGAAAGGTTTTCATCTGTCAGACAGATGTGCAGCTCTGATGGGTCTGGGCTGAGGTGCCTGGTGCCTTAAAGATGCTGGGTTTAGAGCAGTTTGTAATTAGCAAGTGGGTATGGCCAGTGGTAAATCTGTCCAGTATCAAACATTTACATTGGTACCGTAAGAGCTCGTGGGATTTTACCTGTGCTGACAGCACCGAGAGGGTTGGGGAGTCCTAAACTGACAGCTCACAAAATCCCTCTGGTGTTAGGACTGTAATTGAACTGCTCTGTGGCAGTTTTCATGACTTCTTCTGCCGTGTGTGTATTAATCCTGTTAATGAAGTGTAAATACAGTGTGGTGCGTGATGGGATGCGATTCCCAGAGCATGCTGGGGTTCCCATCCGGAGCCACAGGGAGGAGGGCTGGGAAGGACCAGGGCTGCGCTGCAATGCTGCTTTTCCCTCAAACTGCCTTAGCAGAATCAATGACACATCTGAAATTCAGGAAGGAAAAACAGGACTGTTAGGAGATGGGTAGCTGCAGCAGTAATTCCTAACTGGCATACAGGGGAGAGCCATATAATCCATACTGTTACCTGGGTGAGTAGGGAGAAGAAAACCATAAATTTTCCTGGTGCTGGTGTGAGTGGTTTTCTCAGTATTTCGTTTGTTATTGCTTAGTTGTTATTGTTGGGTGTATACAGAAGAGAATGTATAGGCAGAGAGGATCCATATCAAACTGTGATGGGTTTTTTTTAATTCTTTTTAAACAGGTATAAAATGATTCAGAAAATCCATATAATCCCAGACTGGTTTGGTTGGGAAGAGACCTTAAAGCTCCTCTGGTTCCACCCTCTGCTGTGGGCAGGGACACCTCCCACTAGCCTGGGTTGCTCCAAGCCCCATAAAATATGTTAAAAGGGCCTTTGGAACATGACACACTCTTCCAAATAGTACTTTATGCAGAGCTTAGAAATAAACATGTCAGGATGTTTTTCTGCTGTTTTCCGTTGGAACTGAGTTGGTGTCTTGACTTGAAGTGCTGGGGGCTGAGCTGAATGTGGGTTGTGAGATTACCCCTCCTGAAAAATGCATGTTTTAGGAGGAGCACAAGTCTCAACCCCAAAGCTGCATATTTCCCTCTTTGCTAAGAAAATTAGCACGCGAGCCTTGGGAAATAAATTCTGAAAATGCTCCTTTGATGCAGCTCCAGGAGAGAGATTTGTGGCCTTATCTGCATCCTTGTGTGCAGGTGGGAGCTTGTAAGAATATTTTCTGTACCTGTTCACTCTCGGGTTTGTATTTCAAAGTCGGAAGTAACTCTAATTTCTGCATTACAAGCAGTATTTGTTGAAGGGGGAGCAGGGTGTGATGTGGTTGTTGGTACTTTTTAACTTCACTCGTGCTTTTGAGAGCTCCTGTTTGTAGCAGAAAGGGTCCTCTGCTGAGGGTTTCCAGAGAAATCCCTTGGCTTTCCTATTTTTTATTCATTTATAGCTTTTTCTCATTTAAAAGGACAGCAAAGGAACTTTGGGATTGCCTGAGGGAAGCTCTTAGTAAGAAGCTTTCCAAGAATAGTGGAAGATTTAAGTCTTTTTGTGTCGTCCTGTGGAGACATCTGTCCACCCTTTCCTCATTCCCTCCCCCCTTTTGGTCAGGTTTGCCTTTGGGTTTTCATCTGGATCAGAGGAAGAGAAAGCTGTGAGCTTCCTGGGCTTTTGGTTCAATTGCTTGTCCAGGGTGAGAGATTTGGGTGAACGAAAGGGCAGAGCAAGGTTAGTAGAGCGAGGGTTGGTGATGGAGAGGCTGCTGTGCTGGCACTGGTCATGGTGGGCTGCTCTGATAGCGTTGGGGCAGCTTAGGCTCTCTGAAGGTGTTAATCAGCGGACAGACTGCACTGGCTTGTGGGTTTTCTTTCATCAGGAGGGACCCAAAGGATGCAGAGGGTGGTAAAATCTAATTAGCCCCAGTTAGAGCTAAGCACTTGCAGGTCTGATTAGCTGCCTTGCTGCTGTTGCCCATGGAGTTCATTTAGGTTGGCAGGAAGCCTCCAGGGTTCAAAATAAAGGGTGGTATGAAACAGACTGCTGGATACATCACTGAGACAGGTGCTTGCTGAGGTTATTGCTATAATGGCTATGAAACTTCTCCAGGTTTTATATGTGACTTCTTCCCTCTTCCAAATCATGGACCGTTGGATTGCCCTGGGTCCTGTTGCCTCTCCTGAACATGGTTTTGCTAATACGCGTCTAGTTTGTAGTTGATAGTTCCTGTGTTCAAAGAAGTATATTTTTCCATTTGAAAATTCCAAGTAGGGCTTTTATACGCTGAATTCAAACAGTTAGACCTTCTTGGAAGTCTGCTGCTGTCCCATGCCATGGAGTGCATAGACCTTGACAAGAATGGCTATCAGACTCCAAGATTTCACCACCACGTGTTGTCTTATCCCTTGAAGTGTTCCAGACCAGGTTGGATGGGGCTTGGAGCAACCTGAGCTAGTGGGAGGTGTCCATGCCCATGGCAGGGGGTGGAACAGGATGAGGCTTAAGGTCCCTTTTGACCCAAAGCAGTCTATGAGTCGTGCGGAACCAAAATAAAGTCTACATCTCATTCTTAATACTGGGGTGAAGACAGAAGGTTCCTCTAGGTGGAGCTGAGTTAATAAACTGAGGTTTTAAAATAGCTGAGGATCCTGTTGGAGTTTGAGCTTCAATGTAGTGATGTGTAAGTGGAACTGAAGGATTCTAAATCTAGTGGTGGAAATAAAAAATAAAAAGGAAAAAAGAAATATGAAAAAAAATGAAGACTATATTGGGGAAAAGTAAACTTGGCAAAGAAAATGCAACTTAAATGGTCTCCTTGGTGCACATTCTAACAATCCAGGAGTGACACCGTGTATATCTGCAGCTTTTGATCACTGATGCAGAAGTTAAAGGGACAGCCCATACAACTGTGATTAATTATTGACAAAAGTCATTCCTTTTCTGCACAGTCTGTGGTGAGACATGTAGGTTGTGTTCACTTGAATTCCAGAGTCAGAAAGTAATGCAAACAAGACCCCAGTTGATCAACTTCATCCATGTGGTTCCATTTATTATGCAAATCTCTTCCAACATGTTTAAATTGACATGTGGCAGTGAGGGGTTCACTGCTGCAGCAGAGGATTTTTGTGGGCTTTACAGTTTGAGCTTCGCATGTTCTAGCATGGTGGATCCAGCGTATCAGTCATGCCAGGGCTGTAAGTTAGTTAGCTTTATTTAGGAAGAAAATGCAAATCCACAATTTTGTTTGTGATGTTCTGTCTGCAAGTATTTGACCTATTCACCCTAAGTTCCACGGGTCTTGGGATTGACTAGAATAAATCATTCCTTCTTGAGGAATTCCTGTGAGGACTGAATGGGTTAGTGGGTGCTTCACTGTCCATCCAAGGGATGGACACAAACCTTGCATTGCTAAACAGACCAAATGCTGTTTCATGCCATGTTCTGTGCTTAACTGTTGTTATTCCTTGTAAACATGCTAGTGTGGAGGATGCTGGGGAGGGATCTCATGGATCTCCAAATAAAAGTTGGTTGGGTTTGTTTTTTCAAGGACACTGGAGGAGCTTCTGTAATGTAATTGCAAATGGAAGATAATAGTAGTGGGAAAATGTAGATTTAATTAGTTAGGTTGAGGTCAAACTCAGATATATTTTGGCATATGTTTAGTTTCCTGTCAGGACAGTGAAGAAATTTTTCCTAGTATCCAACCTAAACATCCCCATTCCATTGCACATTGTGAGTGAAAATACTCCTTCCCCTGGGAAGGTAGGAAAATATCTAGATCAAGCTGTGATCTCTTTTGAGTGCCTTAATTATAAGGCTCCTAGAGCAGCTCTCAAATGCAGTGTTCCCACATGGAAACTGCTGCTTGCTTTGTCTCCATCTTAAGTTCTTTTCACCTGGGCATGCTACAGAAAGATCTGCATGTGGCTCCGGGTTTTGATGGAGTGGGACTTCTTCAGGTCATGCAGCAGGAGCTGAATGACTGCAGTGTCTTATCTTGCACCTGGAATGCTGAAGGTTAACCCAAGACTTCAGAGTACTTTAATCTGAGGCTTTGGTTTTCCTTCTGCCAGTGAGTGAGTGGGAGGCAGCTCAAATCTGCAGTACCCCAAAATACTGAGTAGTTTCTGTGTGTTTTCATATAAATACACACATCCTGCTAGTACACACAAGCTTCTCTTCCTAGCTGACATGCAAAGCCATTTGTTGGATAAAACTGGAGAAGGCTTCCAAATTCATGGCTAGTAGGTCTCTCTGTAACATTGATCAAAAGTAATATATGTAATAGAGAGACACTGGAAAATACAAGTTTGCTTTGAGATTATTTTTCCCTGGGCACTGGGAAAGCTTGGATGTTTTCATAAATTGGCGAGGGTAGCATCTGGAATGGGAAATTGCCTCCAGTTCCTTTATTCTCTGGATCAAAGGATCAAATGAAACAGCCTTCTCCTGCTGATAGGTGTGTTGGAGGGGAAGCAGGACCTTTGCTGGCTTATGGACAACGTGGCCAGGTGTAACTTTCCACCTGCTATTTTCTGCATCATTAGGAATTGATTGGAACACCAGGACTGCTTCAGTGCTGTTTAACTACTGCAGAGTTGGAGCTGACCTGCTTGAAGCATCCTGAGTGTGTGACACACACTCAGCTGGTGTGCGTGGTGCCAGGAGCAGTTACGTCAGGATTCAGATTAGATTGGTAACAGAGACATCGCTGTCTGTTTGCTTTCAGTTCACTAGACCTTTGCAAAAGGAACAAAATGATACAAGTTTTTTGAGCTGCAAAAATAAAGCCTTATTCCTGTTCTTCTGTGGTGTGGAATTGTCAGCGAGGTTGGACCAGGTGCAGCCCTAAGACCTTCATTGCTGTTGGGATCAGTGACAAACTTAACTCACCATTCTTCAAGAAATTGACCACTGCCTCCAGTAGTTTTTATTTGATTTTATGGTAAATGGCTCCCTGGTTTATTTCTGTCTGGATTGTGTTACTGAAAACCAGTGTGTTTTATGAATAAAAGGATGATTTCCCCTGCCTGGGCAGGGATGTTCCCACTGACTCAAGTGGCTGCAGCTCTTGGCATGAAGTGTGATGTGCAGTAGAAGATAACATGCTTTAGAACCAGCAAACGTTCTCATTTACCTGGGTGGAGAAGTTCTGCTGATGGTGGCAGCCACAGTCATTGACACTGAGTGTGACAATGAGTCCAAGGCTTTTCCTGGAGAAAAGGAATGTGTTGTGGTGGATGGAGAATGATTTAACCATGTACAGACTGGAAGAGTCTTTGCACAACCCTGAAAGCCTGGAGTTAGTTTGAGCTTGCTAACGCCAGGGCAGATGGTACAAGTATGCTTGCTACTGAGAGCAGCTCCATGCAGAATGGGCATTTCTGGTATTCTGGATTTTTTAATGCAATTTATCCAAGCCCCAAGTGTTTGTCATGTTGGACTCTGAGGCTTGTAAGCCTGAGCATGACTTTTGGTCTCACGTACCAAAGCCTTAGCATGAAATTGTGTGCAGCAGAGCATTAAATGCCATTATACTGATTTTGTGCATGCTTTCCTCTTTCACAGATGCCTTTGTAAATAGCCAGGAATGGACACTGAGCCGATCTGTACCAGAGCTGAAAGTGGTGAGTTTATATTTATTTCTGTCCTGGAAAACATGCTGAAAATGTTATACACAAGTGTGAATCATTCTATGCTTCATTAAATGTGCTGTTGGGAAAAAATACAGATAGCAGTTGTAGTAAGTAAAGCATTTTTATTTTGCACAACTGTCATATACTCACAGAGTGATGCGGGTTGGAAGGGACATCAGAGCTCATCTCATTCCACCCCCTGCCATGGGCAGAGACACCTTCCACCAGCCCAGGTTGCTCCAAGCCCCATCCAGCCTGGCCTTGAGCACTTCCAGGGATGGGATTATTTTTATGGAGATTATGTATCTTTGATTTTTATAATCATGCTATAAAGATCTTTCTGTATCTTATTGCTATTTCAACCTGTGTGGCGCCAGGAACCACTTCCAAGAGGGATCTTGAGGGTAGGGGAACCTTACATGTCTTCAAGGGGGAAGTGGAACTCTGCAGATGATATATAAAACTCCTTTTATCTCGCCATAATAATTTTACATGATTTCTTCAAGGACCAAACATCTTTTTCCCCCCTCCCTTAAAAGAGTTTAACTGAGTCAATAACAAATTAAAAAATAAGAAATATATCTAAGGTTCATTTAATGAATCAAGCCCTACATTTTTATTTCTCCAATCTGAGCTCCCTCTGCTGAGTGGCAGAGTGAGCTGGGCAAAACCATCTGAATTTCAGAGGGGCCATGCTTCACCCTCCCTTTCTCACATGGCAAACACCTTTTTCCAAATTTGAGTGAGAGTGTTTGGAGAGCTAAGAGAAAGCACAGGCCACTCTTAAAATGATAAATGCATTTAGAGAGTGGCATTTTAATGGAAGCAGCATCCTCACAACTGAAGTTGTGGTTTTGTTTTGATTTTAGCACTGCACAGAGTCAGTGGAAGGAAAAGGAAAGGCCTGCAGGGGGTCACCAGCTTCAGTTGAACTGATGTGTAATTTTGAAGACAAATACCTCCCTAAATACTGAGAATTAAACCACTAAGAATTTAGGACTGAAAGGTGTTGGTTGTGTAAGAGTCCAACACTGTGGTGTTAGCTGGCTTATTCTGGGGAGAATCTGCAAAGGGTTTCCTTAAACATCCTTTCCCCTTCTCTGAGCCCTACCAACTCACAGCACCCACCAAGAAACTTGAGGCTTGCAGGTGAGACCAAAGCTTCAGTTACTACATGTTGTGGTATGGAACACAAATGATTACCAAGCATTAGGTGATGCTCTCAGGGCACAGATTTCCCTTGTGACAGCCTGGCTGCATCATGCCACTGCTTGCGTCTCTTGCCCCTGTGCTGTCTGAGCCAGCGGTAGGAAAACAGACTGCAGCTGTGTGGCTGCTGCAGGGAATCGATCTGTGGTGCTCAGCATGCAGGAGCCTCCCCATGGCTGTCCAAGGCTTAGGTCTGTGTAATCCTGGGGAAAAGCAGAGCACTCACCATTACAAAATAGTAATTTGATTATAGCACTGCAAATTATGGAAGCCATCAGCACCAGCTGTGCCTGTGAAATTGTGCTCCAGCAGGAAGGGCAGATCAGGAACCCTAGCTGAAATCTCTGCCTTTCCTGTGCATCTGCCCTTGGGGAGGAGTTGGAGCTGTGAGTCATCTCTGTGTCATTCCCTTACTTCCAGCCTCATCTCCCTGCTTTCAGCCTCAGCCTTGGAGCTTGCTTGTGGCCAAGGAAAGCAAGAGCCATGTTAAATCCCACACCCGCTTCCCCAGTGATGCAGATTGAGGGGATGAGGGTTGTGAAGGGGCCCAGCTACAGCTGCTTGAGCAGGCTCTGCTCATTGAGGAAAGATGCTTAGTAGTGCCCTGGGAGATGTTGTCCTGTCTCTGGGAAAGTAGAGAAGGCAGCCAGGGCTGCAATAAAGGAAGGATGTGTTTTTCAGTATGCCTTTGAGGAAAGAACACTAGTCTTTGCCTCTGTCTCCTGTTTTAGCAATACACATGGAAATTGGTTTCTTTCCCATGGTTAGAAAGATAATCAAGGCCAGGTTGGATGGGGCTTGGAGCAGCCTGGGCTAGAGGAAGGTGTCCCTGCCCATGGCAGAGGGTGGAACAAGATGAGATATAAGTTCCCTTCCAACCCAAACGAGTCTGTGATTCTATAATTGTTTTCTGCTGATCAAATACTTCCACAGAGTTTCACTTATGGTCATTGATGCTCCTATTACAGTCAAGAGTGTGGTAGGACCAGTACCTTTGGGACAACTGAATCCCATTTATCAAAGTGTAAAATAAAGATGTCTCGAGCAGAATAAATATGAGATCTTTTTGGATAAAATCACTTAAATTCCTCCAGAAAATATGCCAAGTACAGTCAGGGCAGCTTTAAAATGCCAAGTGCCATTGGCATGTGTAAACACTTTTCCCTGCAGGCTTTTGTAGAATGTGGGCACAGTGGTTTGGGATTTTTACAGTGTGTCTGGCACATGCGAATCAGTGATTCAGTGTTGCACAAGTCGTAACTGACAAGAGCATTACATTGTAGCTGAATTTTCTCCCTTTTGAACTGGGTTCAACATGCTTGTCATAACTTCACACGTTTCAGCTGTATCTGTAAATAAATAGATGTGCCTCAGATTGTTTGTCTATAAGATATGAGAGAGAGGAATATGATTGCTGTGAAAACATGTTGGCGTATTTATCATACTGGTGGGGATCAGCCTTAAAACAAGTAATCACAATGAAGAGAGAAACTATTATAAGTCAGATTTTTTTCAGAGTAAAATATTGCTCCTAGTTTTTAGGAGCAGTAGCTCAGGAGAGTTGGAGCAGCAATGCCAAGCCCTGCACAGAACGACAGAAGGACCACTTGGCTGTAGGTTTTAATGTCATGTGCTGGTCTCATCCCTGGTCAAGGAGGGGAGGGTGTCTTGTCTCCTCAGTGCAGGCTCTGAGGGGAGATCTCAGGGAATCCTCTTTTCCCAGGTGTGCAGAAGGCAGATGTCTCTTGAACCCTTTCTGAAGGAGTTGGCTAGGGAAAAAAATCAAGCTGTGACATAAGTGTAGATTTCATAGTTGCATTTGTAGCCTGGTCTAGTGTAATGTGTCCCTGCCTATGGCAGGCAGGGGAACAAGATGATCTTTGAGGTCCTTCCAACCCAAACCTTCCTCGCATTCTGTGTGTCTTTGTGAATTAGTGAATTAGTTTCCTGACTGAAATACACATCTTACTCCTCCTGATCAGTGCTTGCTGCATCTGTTTCTGGCGTTACAATACACAAATGTTCCTGTGGCCAGACACCATTGGCTTTTTGGGTCCCTCTAAGGAGCAATATGTCATGGAACCTGATGTGCTGTAAAATTGTGTTCTGATAGGGCCTTTGGGATACTTAAAAGTGTCAAAAAATTGTATTCTCATGTGTGTTTCAAATGTTTGGCATCTCTTGGTAGAATAAGATGTCCCAGCTATGGCCAAAGATTAACTAGTCTCTTAAAAAGATTAGAAATCTGGAAAAATCCAGCAAACTTTGTCTTCACCGGACTAAAAAATATTTAAAAAATGTTTAAACCATTTTAACAACTAAAAACACAATTAAGCTTTCACACACCAAATCTTATTTTTTTTGAGTGGTGGTGAATTCTAGAGCATTGTTCTAGGCAAAGGGAAGAAGCTGGGAAATAATCTCTCATTGGGAGGCTTTGCATGGAGAAAGGGAGGTGGTGTTGTGGAATCATAGGCTCAACCGGGTTGGAAGAGACCTCAAGGATAGAGTCCAACCCTACCGTGGTTACTAGACCATGGCACTAAGTGCCACATCCCGTCTCAGCTTGAAGACCTTCAGGGATGGTGTCAGTTCTGTGCTGAGGAGAGGTACAAAGGCCAAGCAAGCTGTTACTCACAGGGTTTCCTCAGGTATTATGCCTTCTTGGTCTTAGAAATCTGGAGGGTTGTTTGAACATGTGTGTGTAGACAAACTTACTGCGGCTCGTGGGCATGTAATGGAGGGAAAAATCATTCATTTATGAGGTTACTCGATGTTTTGGGGTTAGAGGACATGTTAGAGATGTGACTTTTCTGTCTGTAACTTCCCCCTGCCTTGGTGTCTGGCTGAACATTGGACTAAGCTGAAGTTAAGTTGTGGTGAAGTCAGAGTGGAAATTCAGGGTTTGGATGTCTGCAGTGTTGCTTTAGTTTTTGTTCTTTGTATGTGCAGGTGGAAGTCCCAAGCTGGTTTTGTCCCCCTGATTCCCTATACACTGATTGGGGGAGTTGGGGATCAGTGTTAAAAAAAAAAAGTTAATATTTAAAAAATGCTACTGTTATCAATATCTATATATGGAGCTCATTTCTGTATTAATTTTTGTTTAGGTCTTGTTGGTGCATGTGTTACTGAAAAGTATTGATAATACGAGTGCTGGAGAGAGAGCAGTTTGTCTCTTCTGATAGCTTGTGCTCAAGGTGAAAGATCTTGAGCCAGAAGGTGCAGGAAACTAAACCATTCTACCACTCCTGTGCCCATGCTGCCTGCAGCTGTTGTCTCTCCCATGCTGGCAAAATGCAGAAGTCATAGTTACCTCATTTGTACCTTTTTGTAGAATCCCAAACTGCTTTGGATTGCAACAGACCTTAAAGCTCATCTTGGTCCAGCCCCTGCTGTGGCCAGGTTGCTCAAAGCTCTATCCAACCTGGCCTTGAATCCTCCCAGGGATGGAGCAGCCACAGCTTCTCTGGGCAACCTGTGCTAGTGCCTCAACAGCCTCACAGGGAAGAACTTTTTCCCAGTGTCCTATCTAACCCTGTCCTCTGGCAGTGAGAAGCCATTCCCCCTTGTCCTGTTCCTCCATCCATTGTCCCAAGTCCATCTCCAGCTCTCTTAGAGGCCCTTTAGGCACTGGAAGGGACTCTGAGGTCTCCACTCTGGCATGTTAAAGCCCCTTCCTTTACAACTCAAACCATCCATGCCCAGATGCCTGCACTGGGAACACCTGAGAGCCAACCAGCAGCACTCGATCCCAAAGCATAGGTGAGTTTAGTGTTAAGCTGGTTACCTGGCATTTGCTTTTAAAAACCAGGCAGATGTAATAGAATGCAGCCCAACACCAGAACAGTTTTCCCAGAGGTGCTCAAATGCCACAAGACCTGGAGAATTGCCAGTTCTGTTGCTTTAAAAGGGGACAGAGTGCCGAGGATGCTGCTTGCTCAGTTTCTGCGGGAGGAGGTGGGAGCTTGTTTCTTTTTGAAAGGAAGCAAGCCTGCTCTGTCCTTGCATGTTTACTTGACCTTCACCAAAGGTTCAGAACATAAGATCCCTGGAGACAAGATGAACTCTGCTGCTCTGCCAGAGATTGCCAAATTGACTGAGGCAGCATGAACAAATTAAACATTAGTGCACATTCTCTACTCCAGTTTCTTAAGCCTAATTTGTAAGAAACTATCCTTCTTATAAAAAAATCCTTGGTAGGACCTCGCAACATGCACTGGCAGCCCAGAAGCCCTCTGTGCTGCTCTGATCCCCTGCAGTGTGGGCAGCAGGTGAGATTCTGCACCTCTGCTCCACTCAAGTGAGATCCCTCCTGCAGTGCTGCCTCCAGCTCTGGAGTCTCCAGCATCAGAAGTATGTGGAGCTGCTGGAGTTGGTCCAGAGGCAATCACAGAGATGCTCCAAGGGATGGAACCCCTTTGCTAAGGAAGCAGTCAGCATGAGAGGCAGATGTGCAGACAGGTTGCCCGGAGAAGCTGTGCCTGACCCATCCCTGGGAGTGTGCCAGGCCAGGCTGGAAGGGGCTTGGAGTAACCTGGGCTGGTGGAAGGTGTTCCTGCCCATGGCAGAGGGTGGAACAAGATGAGGTTTAACCTGCCATGCCATTGCCTGATGGTAGATGTGCCAAGATGTGTCTGTCCCATATACATGTTGTGTGTGCTTCAGCGACGAGTCGTGTGATGCGTGTGGTGCGTAGCCTGCGGAGGTGTTTTCCAGTACTAAAGTTCAGTAAGGTGTTTGTTTCTCAGCAGAGAGGTGACAGGCTTGTTCTGAGCCTCAGGCCCCTTCCCTGGAGTTTGCCTGGTGTTCCTGCTTGGCATCAGTGGGCAGCTGAATGCAGGAGTGCTGCTGCCAGAGCCCGGTTGCTATGTCAGTTTTGCTCTCTGTCTCTTGGCATATTGTGGACCATTCCTGCATTTAGGTTCTGCTTAATATACTGGTTTTTACAGGGGTTAATTGCAGTTGAATTTTTATTCCTTGCTTTTCTCCTTGCAGGGGATTGTGGGTAACTTGGCGAGTGGCAAGTCTGCCCTTGTACACCGGTACTTGACCGGGACCTATGTCCAGGAGGAATCGCCTGAAGGTATGTGCATGTGCAAATTTCACTAGTATTTTTTCCCCACAAACTGCATCTTTATTCATTTTTTAATCATGCAGAAACGAATTAGCAAAGAGTCCAATTTTCTTTTTCAATATGCATGGTGATTTTTCCTTTAACATTCTCCAGACTGAGCTAAGTATTTACATTGAGTATAACTGTAGCTTTTCTGTAACTGCTTAGCATCCTTAACTACTTTGGCCCCCAGTCTGTGTCCATGTTGGAAACTTCTAGTCCCAAAGGAGAGAAGCTCACTGCTCTTGCTATTGCTGCTGCTTTCACTTGGGCTGTGGAGAGCTACAACTACTGTCTGTGGTAGGGGACTTCTGCAGATTTGGGATGTTGGGAGAATAAACCAGCTTCACCAGCCTAAACTAAAGGTGTCACTTGATCATTGTTTGTTGGTTAAATACTTGGTCTTGACCTCTTTTTAATGTTTTTATGGCATAGAAAATTAATTTGTATGTTGTAGTGTTTAACGTTAATCCAAGTTTGTAGCTTGAAATCAAAAATACCACAGTATCTTACTGAGATCTGTCTTACACTAAATACTTTTTTTATGATTTTTCTTTATCTGTTCTCCTTATGAACTTTTAAATCCAACTTTGAGACACTGAATTTCTGGTTCCTTCTTTTCCTTACTGGCTGTTCCATTCTTTGCAGATATGGATGCAGGTAACTATACATTGTCTTCATGGCAGCTCTTGTTTTGAAGAGGCGGATGGTGGTTTCTGTACTAGACTGTTTCCTCCTTGTTTTGTGTATCATTTTGAGTTGTTTGCTTTTGATTTCAAGTCTTTAGTACATCTCACTGTTTTTGTCTCTTGCTGTAGTTGTCTTTTCAGCAGTAGTTTGTAGCTTCATGCATCTCTGATAACATTTGTTTCTGATTAACTCGTACCAAAGGAAGTTGTTAAGCTTAGTAGTTGACATTTTAACAGTCTGGAATGATAGTTAAAATGGGAGGAGAGAGAAAGGGAGGGATGGACAAAGCTTTTTTGTGTGGAATTGCAGTAACAGTGAGGGCTTCCATGTGTCAGGTTTGCCTTAAATGCTTTTGCTGCTTCATAGCTAGGACTGATAAACAGAATTGAGCCTTGCCACAAAACTGCCTGAGGATCACATTTCTGCCTGCTGCTTCTGGGTGCTGGGAGAGAGGAATCACAGGGTTGGAAGGGACCTCTGGAGATGATCTGGTCCAAACTCCTGCCAAGACAGGGTCACCTGGAGCAGATGACATGGTTATGCAGGGTGTAGATTGACTCAATACAATAAAGTCTTCAGCGAAGATCTCTATCCTGACAAATCTCTTATTTCATGAACAGAAAATATTGAACAGAAAATATTTAGGGTTATTTTTTTTCTAGCAAGACTCACATATTGATTGTTTACAGGATTAACTGTCTTCCCTTTCTAAACCATGACTGTTTTAGGTGGTATTCCTTGGGATTGTTACCATCTGTCCTCTTTGTCTTCAAGGATTTTTACTTAAGATGCTTGAGTGATGTTCCAGCTGTTTTTCCTGAAAGGATTAGATGACAAAAGCAGTGTCAAATCATTTCTTTGCACATAAGTGTAACTGACATGCCTCGCTAATGGCACCATTGCATTTCATTAACAGGAAAAAACCTGGAATAATTAAGAGCTCTAATTTGCTTTGTAAGGGATAAGATCAAGATTTCTAATCAAGTCAGTAGTAAAGGAAATTTAACCCATATAAACTGTCCTTAGTAAACATCTGTAGTGGTGGTTTGTTAGTGTTTTAGTTCTTTTTCATAGAATCACAGAGTGATTTGGGTTGGGAGGGCCTTAAAGCTCATCCCATCCCACCCCCTGCCATGGGCAGGGACACCTGCCACTAGACCAGGCTGTTCCAAGCCCCATCCAGCCTGGCCTGGAACACTTCCCAGGTCACCCAAGATAAGCCCCTAGAAATGCAGCTATGAAGTGTGAGCCTTTATGCTTGGAGACCACTGTGCATCTTGCTCTTTTTGTTTTCTGAGGGTTTTGTAAGTGTGCTGGGTTGTTAAACTGCAGAAAGAAGAGGATGTTTGTGGCACATTAAGGTGTCAGCTGCTTGATCTGTTTTGAGAAACGCGAGGTTACTGACTTTGAATGGCTTGCTAACAGCTAAACTTATCAAGCATCATACAATTGGTGTCAAATTGGTAAAGTGATGGATGCTTGCATCATGTGAAAGCGGTGACTAGGGCCAGGGACAGCTATTCCTGCACTCCTTTGCCTTCTGAATTGCCACAATGACCATGAATCCTGAGTCAGGCAAGTGCCAGATTTCCTGTAGGCCTTAGAGCTTCAGCTTTCCAGGAAATGAAGTTTAAGTATGTAAAGATGGTTTCATGTTTCCTTCAGCTCTTCAAGGTGAGGTATTTCTCTTGCTGCCTGACACCACTTCCCCACCAGGAGGAGGAGTCATGCACATTACAGTGTAAAGCAATTTTCTCTTACTGTCCGGCCCAGTTTTTACCTGTTCAGAAGTCATTTTAGTCCCTAGTGTGTTTTTAGCATGAAAACCTTTGTTTTCTCCAAGTGTAAGTTTGTCTTGGGAAGAAAATTGCCTTTTAGTTTCTTCCTTTGCATATTTTATGTGCCTATAGCTTGCTCTTGTGTGACACATTTTTGTGTCAGATGTATTTTGATGTAAGTTAAGAAGCAACGTGTTACCCTGTAATAAGTGGGTATTTCAGTAGTCTGGGACCTGCAGTTTCCTTCTGTAATGATACAACAAGGAAGTGGTGGGAAATAGGGAATCCTAGTGATGCGAGGTCTTCTAAGGAAACTTCCAAGTGATTAGAAGTAGAACTGCTACTGAACAGCATGGCATGTTGAGTGTTTGACCTGCTGAAACAACAAACAAGGTGTGTGCAACCTCTGGTGTCTTTTTCCCCTCCCATCTAAAATTTACTTCTGCTGTAGGAACAAAGTGAAACGTGGAGTGTGTGTGGAATTTGAGACTAAGGTCTTTGCAGACCAAGGTGAACTGAAGTTTACAGGAATAGTGTGTGTCAGGAGGATTCTGTTACCGTTTGGTTTTCTGTCTCCAAAAAGTCACAGATGTGTGAAACATGCCTTAAAGGCTTTTCCACATCTCTGCTATGTCTGGGAATATCTGAAGTCATGTTGTGGTTATTTCAGTACTTTTTTTCCAGTGAGACTAATAAAGCAAAAAAGGGGCAGGTAAATTGTTCTCCAAGGTGTCTCAGCTGGGACGAGTGTCACGTGAAAAGGGGAGATTTCCTCACCCCCTCAGTGTGTGGTTTGATTGGTCTGTCAGTGCCCCAGGAAAGCAGAACCCCTCTTGCCCAGGCTGCCTGTCCCATCCTGTTCTGGGACCCTGCACTGAGCAGGTCACTGGGATGGAGGGTTCCACTGGTTGGTCAGGATAACACCCGAACAGAGAAACCCTCTTGGGTCTGCACAGCTTTACCCACTGCCAGCCCTGGGAGGGCTCCCAGTGACAGAGTAACACTCTTGATTGATAAAACTGTGACAGGTTAAGGTTGGGTGATCGATGGTGACAGTATCTGACTGCAGAAATACATTCAAGGCAATATACTACCAATCTCTAACCCCCAATAAAAGCTGCTCGAGATAATGACTCAGCACTCGCAGAGTACTGTCCCTGCGGGGGAAAAGAGAGTTTCAGCCTGATGACTGGTCCCACAAGAGAAGCTGGAATGTTCCCCACAGCTTCTCCCCATTCTCAACTCGCTTTTATATTATCTCTTTACATTTAGATGGAGCTTGAGTGACTCCAGTCATATATCTTACTCAGGGAGGGGTGGCCGTCCCTTGGGGGTGGATATCTCAGTGTAGTACCTGAGATAACCTTGGGATGGGCACATCAGTCCAAGGAGAGGGATTTCCCCATGGATGCTGAGTCAGCAGCAGGACATTTTCCTTCAGCTCTCTTGGTTTTCAGCTGCTATGTGGCTTATCAGCTAGAAAGTACCACTGAATTCCCTCTGCAAGGGTTTTGCACAGAGCGTGGCCATGGTGTTTCCACTCTGTTCCACCCTGCCTATGGTTTCCCTCAGTCTGTGTTGTGTGTGGGAGGCTGGAAATGCTGACTGCAGAGCAGGGAGTAGCAGCTGTATTTTCCTCTATAACTTGTGTACCATTGTCTTTGTACCCTTGGGAATCCTCCCACATGTGAGGAACAAGGAGGGTTTTTTCTCAGTGTACTTCGTGTTATATTTAAGATTTTTGTATTTATTTTATGCGGAGTAAATAGTGTTGGCCTTTCAAAGGCAGTGAAGGCCATCTCCCATCTGGCTTGAGGCAGCAAGTAGCTATTGCAGTCAGTGGAGGTGTCATCTGTCTGTGTGGAGTAACTTGTAATATAAATGCAGTTTTCCCCCAGTAAGAGGTACAGAATAAAGCCTTTAATGTGTTCTCCAGAAAGGTATGATCATTTACTTTCCTCCCAAACTTGACCTAAACATAATTTTATGCTATTGCAGCCTTCACCACGTGATGATTTTCAGTACCACAATTAACAGTGGATCACTTGGGTAG
>NW_008669755.1:43684-54308 GCF_000695815.1 Acanthisitta chloris
CTAAAACATTAAACAAAGTGTCACCTTCAGCCTCCTCTTTGAAGAGTGTAATGAAAGTACCATGAAAATAAGTTGCTAGCTTGTAAGAAAAACGTGCATTGATAATCTTAAGGGTCTTTTCCAACATAAGTGATTCTGCTTATAAGTTGCATTGGGGGGCTGGATGTCCCTGATTTTCAATTTATTGTCTCCAGTAGCTATTTCTAGCAGAGGGTAATTATGCAAGGAGGATTGGGGAAGACTGCTTTAAAATTTCAGCTGCTTTCATTCACATCCTCTTAAGAGATTTTCATCTGGTTGGTGGCTCTTACACAATATGCAGAAAGTTCCAGCATAATCTATTGGCCAAGATGACCTTTCTGGTGCCTTCATTCAGGTGTGATGCTTCAGTTGCTGGCTCTGAGCTGAATCCAAGAGTGGAACTGGTCCTCCTGGAAAAAAAATTTCAAAAAGACTCCCCATCCCTGAAAGTGTCCAAGGCCAGGTCAGACAGGGCTTGGAGCAACCTGGACTAGTGCAAGGTGTCCCTACTCAGGGCAAGGGGGTGAAATGAGAGAATCTTTCAGGTTCCTTTGAACCCAAACTATTCTGTGATTCTAGGATTCTTCTTTGCTTGTTGTGCTGAGACATCTAACAGCAAGATGGGGTTCACAGTTTGGGTTGAACAGAACATGGGAACTACAGCAGATTTGGAGTTCCCCCTTCTGTAGCACTGTGATTGTTGTCCTGTTCTGCCCATGATTCATGTAACTCCTCCTGCTATGAACAATTAGGTTCCAAAGGTTGCAGATCTCTTTACAGAAGACACCAGTTATTTTCATGCAGTCAGTATTTTTCAGGCACATGGAAGACCATATTTGCTAAACACCCAATTTGGGTGAGTGAAAAGAGGATGTGTCCCAGATTGATCTGTGTGCTCTGTTCTCAGTGAGCAGCTGGCTCAAATGCAGAGCAGAGAGATTTCCTCTCAGGATGTGCTCAGGTGCTTTTCTTAGCAGCATTCATGCTTTTTCATTCATGATTTTTGGAATTTCAGAAAATCATCATCATACTTGTAAAAATTTACATGTGACTTATGCAGGGAGATTTTGCAAGAATCCCAAGCGCATGTGAGTTCAGAAAAAGCCACATTGACCTTAAAGTCCTGTTTCGTATTTCTTGAGCTGTGAAATTCAGGGAGGCTGAATTTTTCCATGGTGGAATTCAAATCCCTGGTGCAATGTTTCATGAGCTCCTGCAGCACTTTGGGGCAGCCGAAGCCCTCTGAGTGCTTCTTTGTCTGCAGACCCACAGGCAGGTGCTGTCCTGTGTGCAGGAGACAGCTACGACTTGAGACACATGCTTCAAAATTATCTTTTCAGTTTTGTGTTCCATTTTGTTGCAATGGTATCAACAGATTATTTTTATTTGGCATTTCATACTGACACCCAGATATAAAATAACACTTGTCTTTTTTTGATCCTTTTAAAGTATTGCTGCACTGGGCTCTCTTGGGCTTTTGGAGCCTTTCAGGCTTAACATAAAAGAGCATGTTTATGTATTCTGCCATCTCCCCTCTTGAGGCCTTCCCCACTCCTCATCCTCCTGGGACTGCCTGTGACCCACACAGGGTTAGAGAGTCCTTTGTAAACCTCTCTGTTCCAGCCGTCGAGTTGGTGAGTGGTTAGAATGTCACGCAAATAAGGAACTATGTTACTTGAAGGAAGAACTCAACTATTTGCTCTTTTCCTGGGGAGAAGGTGCTGAAAAAGCGGTTTCCTAGAGAGGGCTTCTCTTTCAGGTTGTAATGCTTTGAGGGTCTTTAAGGCGATGCCATCAACATGTTACACCTTGAATGCTCCAAGGTTTTGACGAGCAATGTCTGTAGGATTTGTGTCTTTCGCCTAACAGGCTCCTCTGAGTCTTGTGTCCCCGGGTAAAACTGTAATGCAGATTTATAGCTGATCTCAATACGAATGCAAGTGACTTCTCCCAGGTAACAAGTGGCAGGACAAGAGGAAATATCCTCAAGTTGTGCCAGGGAAAGTTTAGATTGAATGTTAGATAACATTTCTCCACCAAAAGGGCTGTCAGACACAGGCACAGGCTGCCCAGGGCAGTGGTGGAGTCATCATCTCTGGAAGTGTTCAGAAAACACATGGATGTCACACCTGGGGACATGGCTCAGTGGTGGTCTTGGCAGTGCTGGGTTAAGGGTTGGACTCTATGATCTTGGAGGTTGAAAAAACCTTAACCGTTGTTAAGGTTGCAATTCCATGATTCTAGGTCTCCAGTGCTTTCTGCTTCCTGCTGCTGTTGGTTTGGAAGCCAGTTTGGAGTGGCTGCTGCTGGAGGAAGCACCTGCCTCCTGCTTTATTTTTCAGATGTTACGTCTGGATGTATTACTAAATTGTAGCCCCTTATTTCCACTCTTGGTCTTAACGCCAAGTCTTAACGTTCTTTGTTTCTCGTTCAGCTTGTATGTGATTTTTTTTTATTTATTGTGAGCTCTTTTTTACCTCCCTTCCATTGCATCTGTTGTTTTGGGAAGCTGTATCAGAAAGCAGGACGTAGCAGGTAGCTGATTTCTTTCACAGTATTTTGGATTCTCACCAGACTTTCTGGTTTGCTGCCATAGCAGGCTAATCACTAGGTGTTTGTTGAGATTATAGCATAATCACACTGAAGTCAGTTTTAACTCTAGGGTTACTATTTGATGTACTATGATGTAAAACTGTACTGAAAGGACATGTATTATAGGAGCTGCCTATAAACTAAGTATAAAAAGCAGAGGGACATTTCAAAAAAACAGGAGAGGTGTAAAAAAGGCCTGAAATCTGTGCTTCAGTGCTTATAGGAGCTATGTTTTTGGTTTATCTTGGTTTTGCTGCTCAGGCTTTGTTAGTACAGATGTTGAGATCTTTGAAAGCGTGCTGGAAGCTTGTGCAGTTGGATTTATCTACAGCAGTTTTGAGCAGATGATTTGTGTGTTAGATGAACAGGTAGGATGGCTTTGTCTGGAAGATGTAGTGTGGGAAAATCAAACTTTTAAAGAAGTGCAGCAAAAAAAAAGTGACGCGATTTGGAGTCTGGGACTGACTTGGTAAGGGACTTTGTTTCGGGGTGTAAACTTTCAAACCCAGAAAAGGCTGGTCATGGAAACAGGTAGGAATGCACTTAGGTGGTATCACACCCTGCCCAAAGAAGCTGACTCTGGGTTTTGTTTGTCTTCAGATAAAAATAAGCTTTTCAAATGAGACTTGTCGTGTGTATGCAATTAGTGGGTGTGATGTGTGAGCGACTCTGCACCTGCTGTCAGGGAAATAAACCCAGAAAAGGTTATAAAAAGCTATTAGTAGAAATAGAACCATTAATTTAGCTGTAAGTCCTTCTCCCCTGGGCTGTGTGACTGCAGAAGGCTCCTAGCTCCTGGGAGGTTGGGTGGATACAGGGGGTCTGGGTCACTGTTGGAGGAAGAAGCTTCTACAGGTTATTTTTCCTCCCCTTTCATCTGTCAGAAATACTTTTTCACATGACTGAACTATGACAAAGGGAATGCACATGACATGCAACGTGCCCGGCGTTTGTTTGTTCAGTGCCATGATTTTCGTACATTTCTGTGCAGTGGATGTCAGGTGAAGATGTGTTGCTTCTTCATGTTGAATTGATGGGTGTCTGGACCCAAGATTTGTAGCTAGAATGGTGGTGACCCTTGAGTAGAGCTTGGTATGTGTATTTCCACTTCATATTCTTGCCTATTTATCCAGGACTAGAATAAATAACTACTGAAAAAAATGGGAAAGGTCTTTCCCTTGCCCTAAGATAGGATCAACAAATTATTTCTTAGTAAGAACTCTCACCTCTTCCCTCTCTTCCTAGTCTGTTCCCTTAAATAACCACAGTTCGTATGCTTATTTTTCTTACTGGGTATTTTCTAGGCAGATTTTTTTTTTGGGTTCTTACCTTCCAAGTAATGCCCTACCTAGAGTGACGCAGGCTGAGCCCAGGATCGTGACATGGGCACTAGGACAAGCTGTCTGCTTGTCTGCACTCCGCAGGAATTCCCAACTGCTTCTCTACAGTGCCAGAGGTTTCTGCCATTCTGCCCCAGCTTTCCACAGGTGGGTGGTCCTTCCATTTGTCCCTGTGATGCTGCTTTTGTTTTTCCCCTCTATTTTTCTAAGTCATTATAGTCGTGTTGAAGTACAATCCAATTTTCTAACCTAATTGCAGTCCCTCCTGCTTCATTATCTAAAAGTTAAATGGCCTGTTACTTCCATCTCCCAGGTTATTAATAAGCTGTGTGCGTGAGGGTTGGAACTCCTACAGAAACTTGCATTAATATCATACTTCTTTTTTAGAATGAGTCATTTGATGAGGACAGTGTGGCTTGCCTCTGCACTCATGTGGCAGTGATTTTATTAGGACTGGGCCACTCTAATTGGCTTAGCGCAGTATGAACTGACTGTCAGGAGCTCTGTAGTGAATGGAGAACGTGCTCTGCTCTGAGTCCTGTCTGCGTGGAATGAAGGAAGCTTAATTGCTCAGAGGCTGCTTCTGTTTTTTCCTCATTTATTGTGGTGGTGAATCAATAACTTTCCTTTCCTGTTTGAGATATAAGACTGGCTAAAATCTAAGCCTGCTTGTCACAGAATCACAGAATGGATTGGGTTGGAAGAGGCCTTCCATCTCATCTTGTTCCACCCCCTGCTGTGGACAGGAACACCTTCTGCTAGACCAAGCTGCTCAGAGCCCTGTCTAACCTGGCCTTGATAGCCAGATGATGAAGTTTACTGTACTTTTGGCTTCTTCTTTCACCAAGTTCTTCTAGCAGAGCGTGAAATCTGCTGTGCAAGTCGAGGTATTCCCTCCCTGCACCCAAATATCTAATAACTGTGTTCGTGTTTGGCGTTGGCTGCTGTAAATGCCCTTTCCAGACTGCTCTGTGAAACACCACAGGGTGTTTTTTTTTTACTTTCCTTAGGTACTGGCAACTGTTTAAAGCTGATGGAAGCTACTGCTGTGTATGTCATTCTGGCTGGCTGGTGCTGAGCCCAGAGTGGCTTGCAGCAGGATGTCACCCTGTCCCTTGCTTCCAGAATTTGCAGTGCCAGTCAGGTGGTTCAGGGCTGCACTGCTCTGTTGTATCTTGTCCTGCTTGGAAATGAGACCATAGAATAGCATTCATCATAACTATCTCTCTTTGTCCTCAGGATGAAACTCCCACCTTTCCATTTTCTGTTTAAGCCATATGAAATGGAATTAATTAATTACGGCCCTTGAACCTGTGCAGGGCCAAATACTTCCCTGCTGCTGGATCCAATAGGAACTGACATCAAGCACTGAGCATGACTCGATTTGGTGAAAATTTACCTTTAATCCTTCTAGAACTCATAGGCTTTTTGGGGAAATGATGAGAAAAACATTTTTCAAGTACTTAATTTAAATTAAAATTTCGGGTAGCAAGCCACTTGATCTGTGTGTAGGAATGCAGAATTTTTTTTATGTGTTTCCCTGAAGCGGAGCCAGATTCTTGGCACTCTTTTCTGAGAAAAAAAAAAAAGGGGAGAGAATGTGCATGTGTAAGACAACTGGCTGCTGTTGTCAAAACGCACATGGCACTGGGAATATAAAACACAGGCTTTAGGGCTGCCTCAGTCCTGCCCTCAGCTGCTGCTGGGGTTTGTCGTGTGGCCAGCCCCTGAATTTATCTTCTCATATGGCCAAACAACTTCATCCCCGTGGCAATTTGCTTGAATAAAGAGCCTGGTGAGTGCAGTGGAGCCGGGGGATACAGTATGAAAATCAACGGCCGCTCCAGTGAGCAATTGCGCAGTGGAACAGCCCTGGGCTGGAGGAGGGGGCTGTGCTGTCAGTGCCAGATTGCAGCCTTCGTCCTTGGAATTCCCGTGTCATAGCCAGCTTTCCTAATGCAGAGCACCTGGGATCGCAAATGTATGAGGTGTTTAAAGTTAATATCAGTTTTTACTGGGTAGTTTTTGCACTGCTGCTGATTCAAAGCACTGACCTATAGAGCTCTGTGCATTAAAATTAGAGTAGGAGGTGGTTGTGGATCCCCTTGACCCTGTGTGCTGATTTGTGCGGAATCTTTGGCCAAGGCTGTATGTAAATCACTGATGCACAGAATATATTTAGCTTTTGATTGTTCAAAGCTATATATTCACATGGAGCATTTTATAGCAGAGATATGGCTGAAGGCACCTGGGAGAGCAGGTGGGTTTTGGGCTGCTTCTGAAGACCCACTCAGTCTGCTTGTGGGTTTTGTGTGGCTTCGGCATAGGAGTAATATTGCTTGTCTTCAAAAGTTTGTACAAGTCTGAAAATGAGTCGGTGGCAATTGATAATGCTCTTGCCCTGAAAAAGTGGGAATTAAGGAGCTCTGACATGCCTGTGAGGCCCTGGCGGAGCGGTCACCCCATCCTTCACAGCTGTTTTCCACGCTGCCAGGCTTCTTCTCCTGGTGACCTCCCTTGGCAGGTACATCTGGGAGTTGAGAAATTCTCTCATTAAAAAGATGTGTGTGTCATGCCGCTGATGGGACTAGAGCACAGTGAGCTGCCTCCCATGGGGCTGGTGCTTTGGGGTTTGAGCTTCTTTAAATTAAGGTCATTTCTTTCTTCAGTGTTGTCAATTTGACAGTAACTCATGGCTCCTTCATATACACAGACATATAGGAAGGCACAGTGATATTTTGTAGCTGGAGACACTGCTTGACTTCTTTGCAGGTTGCTGTGGTTTGGTATTTGAACTGTCTGATGTCTCTAATTCCTCTTTATCTGTGGTGCTTTACAAACTCCAAAGATGTGTGTTATAAAGATAATGCATGCAGTGCTGTCCAGACTGAACCATGTCAAAATCTCTGCCCTTGCCCTGCTTCTGCTTGCCTAGGCTGGCGATGGGGCACATCAAGGCAAAGGCAGAATCAGTTTGTTGTTTGTCTTAATCCTGCAGCCACAGATACCTGCAGGATACACTCTTGGCCTGTGGTTTTTTCACCGTTGATGTTTTTGCTTGTGTGAATTCTTGATATTGAGATAGGTTTTATCTGATCAGTCCTGTGCAGCACCTAATGTTGTCATGTGCTCCTGCCAAGGACTGTAATGATGTAGAAACAGAAGTTATTGGGGATGCATCCTGCTGTGAGTGAGATTTGCATAAAATGATTCTTATCTGGGGGCTGAGTGTGAGGCTGCCGCATTTCTGGGTCTCCACATATGATTGGAGATACTCTGTACAAACTGGAAATGCAGTGCATTCTTTAAACAGTTTGGTTGAGGGGTGTTAATTTTAAACTAACATGGAATCCTTAGCCCCAGACCAAAATGAAGGACGTGTGGGGCTGTGCACATTGCAGCTACATAGAGCATATCAGCTTTTGAGGGTGAGGAAGCCACTCGAGTAGATTTGAACTCGCTTTGCTTGTTGGCCGCAGCAGTGTGCCAGTCTGTGGTGAAGTGGGACAGCATGCCAAGGGCTGGATTTGACCCTGGAAATAACCATTTTTGTACTGAGCACACGGTGTTTTTGGGGAAGGCGAGGAGCAGGTACACACTGGTCACTTGGTGCAGATTCATGTAGGAAAAGAGTTGTTGGACAACTTTGTACTGTATATGTTAACAGCAGTCCTCTTCTCCAAGCTGCTCTCACCATCCAAATCATTAGTGACCCTGAAGAGTAAATCTCTTAGTGCTCACGTTTGTGGTCTGGGTGTATATACTTAAATATGTTGATTTTTCAGTTCTCCACTTAAGCTTTTTATTTCACCATGTCTGTACTGCCTTTGTGCCTCTGAGGAGTGTTTGAAGATCCAGTGAGCCTTGCAAGGTGTCCTGCTGGCCAGGGAAATAATGAGTTGGCTCTTAAACACATTCTGTTTGTGGTATCTGATAATTAGCTGTGGGAGCTCTCAGTGCTTAAAAAAGGCCGGAGGAATTGGCAGTTGGGCAGAACTTTCCCTCTGCCATCCTGTCTGTATGCTGCATTTCCATTGTTTCTTACAGCTTTAGAGAGCCTCTCTAGAGGGCTCTATATTGAGTAATTCATCTTACTCAACACTTCACTGTGAAGTACATGCAGTTAATGGACAACATATAGAAATAATGATGTGATTAATAGAAATCCAGTTCCTGAGAGCTTGGACTACTTTCCTTTATAAGTTTTATGCTTGGTTGTGATTGTTCTTCTCAAGTTCACTAGTGGTACATATTTATCTGCTACTGGGTCTCTGAAGGCAAAATTCAAACTCAGTTTGTGAGATAATGAAAATGTATACATAGCTTTTCTGATCCTTCTATGCAGTTAAACAGCTATAAATGTGAGGATCTTAATTGTATGTTTGGTACTGCTAATAGAGTAATACTAGTAGGGTAAGTTTATAAAGAAAAGATTTAAAAAGCCTCAAATCCACAAACAAAACAGAATACCCCAACAAAAACCCACAACCCCTCCTGTTCTTACCTCTTTGTTTAAAGATTGTACATAGCTGTGCTGTGGAGTTGGTGGTGGCTTGGAAGCTGCTGGGGGAGTGGTGGGGCCTAAGCCAATGTGGTGTTCCCCTTGGGCAGCAATTTTTGTGCAGATTGTTTTGTTGTGAGGATCAGTGTTGGTTAGCCTGTGTGTGCTGACTTCTTTGCTTAGTGAGCTGGTCTGAAGAGCAAGTCAGAGCTGTTTGCTCACCTACCACATGTTTAAATGCATTGATTTTGGGAATGTGAGGAGTTTTAAAGTGTAGTTGGGAGATAGGATTCAAATTGGAAATATTTCCAGTTTAAAAATGGGTGTGCAGAAAGAGGTTCAGTGTGTGTTGATAGATGTGTTTTATCTCCCTCTGGTAAGCTCAGCCATGAGGTTGGGTGATGCTAAGCTGGAGGCCTTGGGGGCTCTGGGGCTTAGGCAGGGAGATGAGAGTGGGTTTGCTTCCAGGAGAGGAGTGTAAATGCAGTCCAAGTACTTAGGCCAAGTTTTCTAATCCTGGCTTAGGCTCAGTCACACCAGAAACCTTAAATGGGATTTGTGATTTTCATGACAGACAGCAGAGTACTCAAAATGCACTTCTAACCCCAGAGGAAGCAATCCCAGTGCTGCCCTGGGGTCATGCCTGGAGTCCCTGTGAGCCAGGGGAGCGAGGAGGTGGCAGTGCAGCTGCTGGGGGTCAGGACCAGCTCTTTCATCTTCACAAGCACCCAGCATTCTGCTTCTCCCTGAAGCAACAGCATCAGGAATAGGACATGGCTGAAGGCTACGTCTCCACTCTTTTTATCTAGGCGTCCGAAGTAGGTCTGGAATTCCTCCTGCCTATACGCAGCACAGCGTTCTCCTTTAGTTTAGCTCATCTCTATGGAGGTACCGCCATCGTAGTTTTTTTTGTCTAACATGTGTCTGGTATTTTCCCCTAACTGTGGTGTTGGATATAGAGCTCTCATTTCCATAACATCCCATGTGTGCTGTAAGAACTGGGCTTCTCTTGAGGAAATGCTGGTTCACACAAGAGACTGATTCGGGTCACAATACACAACATCGTGTGCAACTATCCCCTGATTGGCCTTCTTACTGTTCTCACCACTATATAAAACAGGGTGAGACGTAAGGTCTTCTAACAGACCCAGCGTGGGAGTTAGTGTTTGTAATGCTTTTTTTCACATCAGCCTTATTCTATATATGTGTATATATATATAAAAACAAGGCAAGTACCTGCCTAAACTTCCTTAAGTAATTACTACGTGTGTGCATATAAACGTCACTTATATTGCAGTAGTTCATTAGTTTGAAAAAGAGCTGTTTTCCACAAGTGAAGCCTTTTTCTGTTTGTGGGGTTTTTATTTATTTATTTATTTATTTTTTAAATTTTGTACCTTTGCTGTCTGTAATTAGTTGCTTTGTGTGACAGGTGGGAGATTCAAGAAGGAGATAGTGGTGGATGGACAGAGCTACCTGCTGCTGATCAGAGATGAAGGAGGTCCTCCAGAGGCACAGGTAAGCACCTCTGAGAGCTGTGGCAGCCTCACTCACTTTCCTGTTCTTAAAGCCCTTCCTTGGAAAGAACTGGATTTACTTTGTGGTCTCCTGGGTCTTTCTCAGCTTTCTGCTGGGAAGATTGCTATATTACCCTCAGGTGAAAAAGGTTTTGTTCAGAACATATTTGGGGTTTTGATTAAAGTGCAGAAAAGAGTCTGGTCAGAAAATATTTAGGATTGCAATAACAAGGAGAATCTATGAAATCGGTGTGTGTATTAATTCAAGGCCAAATCAATATGCTTCCCCTAGTGAAAAAAATTACGTTACAGTCGTAAGTTGTCTTCTGAGTTGGAATCTTTAAATGGTTAAAATGAAAAGTAGTTGCACACACAGTGACGCACATACTTGTATCCAAATCTTTGCACTCCCTGGTGCTTCCACATTTTGCTGTTTAAGACTCAACTTTGTGAGTTCCAGTTCAGCATCACCGAGTTCCTGGGTGGAATTCTGTGTACACTGTGTTACCCCTGCTCTTGTAGAAGGGGTTTTATAGAACCACAGAATGGTTTGCATTGGAACTTGTTCCACCCCCTGCCATGGGCAGGGTCATGTTCCACCAGCCCAGGGTGCTCCAAGCCCCATCCAGCCTGGCCTGGAACACTCCCAGGGA
>NW_008669755.1:54460-55012 GCF_000695815.1 Acanthisitta chloris
CCAGCTCTCTTGGAGCCCCTTTAGGCACTGGCAGGGGCCCTAAGGTCACCCCTGGGCCTTCTCTTCTCCAGGATGAAAACCCCCAGCTCTCTCAGCGTGTTCAAGCCATTTGCCTTGGAGAAGACATTTGTGGGTTTGTGTGCTTAACTCTTAATGTATTTTGAGTAAGAGATTGCTCATGTGATGCTTAAATCACTGCAGACACTACCAACCTGTCTGCAGGCATCTTCCTCCTCTTCCTCTACCTCTCCTTACCTGGACACCAGCAGGGTTTCCCAAGTGTGTTGGCTGCTGCTGGCCTTGCTTTGCTCAGCTGTTCGGGGATGGATCTGCTTCCAAACAAGCAATAATGTAGCAGCAGGAACTGTGCTATGGCCAAACAGCTGAAGGGGAGCAGTGCCAGCAGCAGCAGCTTGGATTTCAATGCACCACTATAGCTGCAGGAGGGTTAGAGCATGGGGGAAGGTGCCTGGACAAAGGGGAAGAGAAAGGAGGTGGAGGAAATGGAGACCAAGAGAGACATCCTGGAAGGAAGTTAAAAGCCAAACAGAA
>NW_008669755.1:55040-55701 GCF_000695815.1 Acanthisitta chloris
GCTGACAAGGAGAGCTCTGTTTGAGGCTGGCAGAGATTTGGCTGGAGCACCCCACAGTGTCCAGGCCCTGATGCTTGGAGAGCATTCAGTCATCTAAACCATAAATGCTAGAGGCGTAGAGGTGTACAAATGGCAATCTAAAATATTTTTGTACCCAAAGAACTGGGTTTGCAGGGTTCATTTGAGCTAACTGCAGACTGGTGAACAGGCAGAGTGTGTGCTATTGCTACGTGCTAGGTAAACGTCGGGCTTCAGTTGCTGTTGTCTGGTGGAAGGTGTCCCTGCCCATGGCAGGGGGTGGGACAAGATGAGACTTAAGGTCCCTTCCAACCCAAACCAGTGGTGTGATTATGCTGTGACTGAACTTTGTTCTTCAGCAAATCCTGAGGATGGAGAGGTTTAAGGTGTCAGTGCTGTTTCACCTTTCAGCACACGTGTCACATGTAAATTCCCTTTGGAGTTTTTTGGATGTAATTTCAAGTTACATGTCTGTTAAAAATGTTTAATCTCTTCATAAATTCCCGGAATGAAAAGTTTACTTCTGGGTTCATGAATAATTGGGATAGAGGTATGATTTCAGTAAGTAAGGAGCTGAAGTGTGGTGTTCCTGACACTGCATTAGGGAGGTTTCTCCAGGTTACTGTCCCCTTCTTTTCAGCAG